>NC_089585.1:120579195-120879195 GCF_019320115.1 Miscanthus floridulus | reverse complement strand
TTGTGTGCCACATATATATATTTGTTTTTTTTGTGCCTCCCAAGCTCCACATATATACTTTAGATCAGTACAGAAAAAAGATCCTTGCAATCTTGGTACCACTGCCCCACAGGTATCACAAACCAGCCGCCGGGTTGTACCGCCACTGCTTGCGTTGGTAAGAACTTTGTAAGAGCTTGGTAAGACGCTTCCACTTATTGTGAAAAGTGACACCACTGCAACCACGTAGTCATTTGGTAGGGATAACTTTCACCGTTTGTTCCTTGTTTTTGTGTTTACAATGACAGGTTATTCATATCCACCGACTTATGATGGTATAGGTGCTGATGAGTACATGGAGTGGAAAATTGCCATCGATAACATATTTGCTACTCGCTTTATGTGTCCAAGGAGAAAGATAAAAAATGCAGCTAGTGTTTTGCTATATTCTGCTTTATCTTGGTGGGAGTCTTTAGATCCTTCTGATAAGCCTCAAACTTGGAATGATATGAAACTTCTTATGCGAGAAACCTTTGTTAATCCACCTCCTGTTTTGACTTCATATGATGAGGTGTACCATTTAGAGGAAGAGTCTGTTATTATTCCTCCTGCTATGCCTAACCTTTAGCAGGACAATGTAGAAAAGAGCAAGGATGCCGTGACAGAAAATGAGAAGCTCACAGTCTCATGTGAAAATTCAGAACCATCAACTATTACCCCTGCTGAACATGAGAGCAAAGGTAATGCCCATGATGCTAACCTCACAGAAGGTGAGAGTTCTCTTGATGTGCTGAATTTTTCCACCAATCATGCTATGATAGAGCAAATTTTAGTGGAGCATTCGCTTGATTTACCTTTGTCACAAGATGATTTGCTTGATGTTTCTTGTGACAAAGATGACTTGCATGATGATATTTATGTTATACCCATACAATCATTGAATAATGATCACGCTATATGTGTGCTGAAAATGAGCACTTGTGCTGAAAATAGACTTGTTATTCATAATGCTAGTGAAGTTGATGAGCTAAAATTATTGTCTTCTTTAAATACTTTGGGTTACATTGAATTTGATTTTCCGTGTAATCTTAGTTCTTTAGAGAAGAAACTTTATGCATATGCTGATTTGCCATGGTTCTCTAGACGTACATATCATTTTATTAGAAAATATAATTATAAAGGAGAGTATATGGTGCATCGTGTCTATATTTGTTCAAATCTAAAATCTCCTTATATTGAGCAAAAGTATGATCAACCAAAGGATTGCAATTGCTATAATCTTGTCATGTCAAGTTCCCCTAGTTTTGTTATAAAGAAACATGTTAAATTTCAAGAAGGGGAGCAATGTTGGCTACTACCAACAATGTTTTCTTCATCTAATCCCAAACCGAGGACGGTTTGTTGTCAAGAAGGGGAGGATGATGAGGACATGGCACCTTCGGATATGAACAATGATTATAAGGTGTGCTCGTTCCTACATTTGCATAGTGGCTTTGGTTATAATTCACTTGGTTCCACATGTACATGTCACTATTTAATTGTAGGTTTAAATGTGTTTCATAATGGAAGTTCATCAAAGTTGAACTTTTGGTTCGTCGGCAGCCCGACAGTGCCTCATTGGGAAGGCCATAACTCATTCATCCGGAGTGCGATCGAGGTCAATGAGCACTTGATGGAAAGCTTGTTTGATAAGCTTTCAAATAGATCTGGTCCCATCTCAATATCACATCAGCAAGGCCTCCAAATTACTAATATATTATGTCGCTATTTCTGGTGGGAGCTACACTGTCGTCATGGGCTTGTTAGACATCCTTGGGACCCCGGCCCAAGTTAGAGCACGCCCCAAGAAGATGGAGAACACCTAAGAGATGGCCTTGGATGTCCTCCTCCTTGGCCACCACCTTAGGAGGTCAGCAAGGACGTCCAAGCCAAACCAGAGGCCCAGTCCAATCCGAGTTCGAGTCTGTCTCGGCCATGAGGACCAGTCTACAATAAAACGGACGCTCCAGACGCATCCGAACTCCGTTTTCGATGATCCACATATGGATGGAAAGATAATTTGATAAGGAAGCCAATCCAAGTGGTTTCACATCAAAAGATCTTAGGAATCAATGGAAATCGTCGAAACAAGTCAGCGTCTAGAATCTGTCAGGGTGCTGCGACACCTTCTTTTGGGCCGTTGGGCCTTGTAACGTGTTGGAACACCTTTAGGACGTGAAGAGGGATCCTTGGACGTCCCTTAGGCTATATAATCAGTAGCCACCACCTACTTTAGGGTTTGGGTTTTGCTTAGATTATTCTGTTAAGAACAGTTTCGCCGTTCATCGGTTTGTGAGACCCCAACTCGTGAGATTAATCATATATCTACAATTTGGTTGCGATCTTTCTTGTTCTTGCTTGTGTTCTTCGTTGCGCAGGCAGGGATTAGCCTTCTTGGCGAGGTCAACCTGGTTCGAGACTCGGTTGATAACCAGAGGAGCTGTGGTGCTAAGATTGCAGGGTTCGATCTTTCGATCTGAAGCCGGATCGGTGTGTCATTCTCCGCCACAACGATAGTTACCATCACCTGACGGAAGATCGAGATCCCCGTCTCCATTAATGGTCTTGTGCTAGGTTATCATGAGCAACACTAAGTTCTTAATGAGCCAATTTTAGCTCCTTATGTGAACAAGTAGTAACATAAAGTAGATGCTTTTGTTGTTCACATGTGTTCTTTAGAAAAGAGTTTCTAATTTTCAATTTCTCGGTTTTAGCTTTCTCATTTTCTAAAGACATGGTCATGCTAGCAAGTCTACTCACAAGCTCATCATATGAATCAATATGATCAACCACACTAACATTTGATACCTTAGAGTCACCTTGTGACATGAAGCAATGTGGTGATGGGCTTGTAGTGTCATCACAATCATCATCAAAGCATGAGCCATCATCATCACCATCAAGTGTGCATGAAGTAGTATCATCATGTGCATCACTTGAGGCATCATCATCAATCTTGTCAAGTGATCTTGTGGTAGAAAGATCATCATCATCACTTGACCATGAGGTGGAGCAATCTTCCACAATCACCAAATTATGGTCATGCTCGATACACTCATGTGCCTCCTTCTTGAGCTCATCATCATCATCATTGGAGACACTCCCATATATTAAGTTGAGGTACGACCAAATATCATGGGCGGTCTTCATGTGCATAATATCCTCAAATATGTTATCTTTCATGGATTGATAGAAAATGTTAGTAGCTTGGCAATAGAGATGTAGGCATTTCTTCTGCACTTTAGTCCCATTCTTTTCATCCAACGCATGAGAAAAGCCCACATTTACGATCCACCACATTTAGGGGAAATGAACTTAAAATTGCATGTCATCCATTTTTTCCACCGTGCAAAGTGTGCCATCAAAAGTGTATGGACACTCAACATCTAGCCCATAAGTCGCCATCCTCTCGGGTCGGTGAAGACCATAAATAAGAGACCTAGCTCCGATACCACTTGTAAGGTCGAGATGGCGGACTAGAGGGGGGTGAATAGTCCTTTCTAAAATTAATCACATCGGCTAACCGAAATAAGTGCGGAATTAAAACTATCGGTCTAGCCAAGACTACACCCCTATATCTAGATTCTCTAGCACCTTCCAAAGATACTAATTAAGCAACAAAGGTGCCGGGCTAGCTAGAGCTCACCTAACCAATTCTATAAGCAATGTCACACAAACATATGCCACTAGTACTTTAAGCAACAAGGGAGCTAAGCAACAAGGGAGCTCCTACACATGCTAGTAAGCAAAAGCACAAAGCCACCTAAACTCACTAGCAATGCTCAATAACAAGGCAACCAATGCCAAATTAGAGAACGCAAATACTTAGCTACACAAACTAAGCAATGTGACTAATAAGGTTACACAAACCAAATTAGCCACGCAAGGGAGCTACTTCTATGCTACACAAGCAAAAAAGGTAACAAGTGAGCTACACAAGCTTAACTAAATATAAGAGCAACTACACAAGCATAATGTATATGAAAGTAATTACAAGCTTGTGTAATGAGGATGCAAACCAACGGAAAGAACAAGGATGACACGGTGATTTTTCTCCCGAGATTCACGTGCTTGCCAACACGCTAGTCCCCGTTGTGTCGACCGCTCACTTGGTGGTTTGGTGGCTAATTGGCATCACCCGCCAAGCCCACACGTCAGGCGCCGCAAGAACCTACCCCGAAAGTGAGGGTAGCTCAATGACACGCTTTACTAGAGTTGCTCTTCGTGGCTCCCGCGGGCGAGCACAATGCCCCTCACAAAGCTCTTCTCCGGAGCACCGCACGAGCTTCTTGCGGGCTTCGACGGAGACCACCACCAAGCCATCTAGGAGGTGGCAACCTCCAAGAGTAACAAGCACCACCGGCTTGCAACTCAATCACCTAGTGCCACTTGATGCAACCTCACAATACAATCGCACTAGAATCGATCTCTCACACAATCAGATGATCACTATCAAGTATATGTGAGATGGAGGGCTCCCAAGCACTACCACACAAGCCACCAAGGCTCTAGTGTGCTCAGCAACCAACCCAAGGCCGAGACCCCTTCTATTTATAGCCCCCATCAAAATAGAGCCGTTGTACCCCTTCATTGGGCATGGCTTCGGACGACCGGACGCGCTAGTCATATCGACCGGACGCAGGACCTCAGCGTTCGGTCAATGAATGCTCGCCACATGTTGCCTCCGTTCAACCTCTGTCGCTTGATATCAATTGTCATCAGTGCATTTAAGTTATGACCGGACGCGCTGCTTCGAAGTGATCAGACCCAGGACCCCAGCGTTCGGTCGTTTCCTATAAGGTTCCATTCGTGACCAGACGGGTCCAGTCACGCCTGACCGGACTCACCCAATGTCCGATCACTCACTGTCTCCTCTGTGCACTGCCACATCAACGAATGTCAGCACTGACCAAACACAGGCCCTGACCGTCTGGTCATTCTTTGCGCCAGTGTCCGATCACAAGACCGAGACAGCGCGCTCACTGCTGCTACTGACTGGACGTAGGACCCTAGCGTCCGGTCACTGTGTGACCAGCGTTCGGTGCACACTGTTGAACCCTATCTTTTCTATATAGGGCGAAGGTGGCACCGTCAGATTGTCCGCACTCTACGGGCGGACACTCAGCCGGTGGAGTTTTGAACCTTTCTCGCCTTCGTACCATCACCGAGTTGATCCACATCAACTCCAACTTCATCTCCTTTATAAATGTGCCAACACCACCAAGTGTACACCGCCATGTGTATGTGTGTTAGCATTTTCACAATCATTTTCCAAAGGATTAGCCACTCAACTTGCCATGCCACTCAATCCTAGCGACGATGCAAAGTTAGATCACTCGAGTGGCACTAGATGACCGATATGCAAACAAGTTTGCCCCTCTTGATAGTATGGCCATCTATCCTAAACCCGGTCATCAACTTCTCTACACACCTATGACCGGTGAAATGAAATTCCCTAGGTTATACCTTTGCCTTGCGCATTCCATTCCATCTCCTCTAATGTCGATGCAACACATACACCAACACGATTAACAATGATATGATCCACTTCATATCATCACATGATCATATTGGTTCATCGATCTTGACTTCACTTGCTTTTCACCGTTGTCTTCGTCCATCGGCGCCAAGTCTTGCTTGAGCTTCACCACCACGCGGTCCATCGTTCCAAAGCCTCTAACTTGCCCTTCACGCTTGCAACTGGTCCATTAAGCCAAGTCATGTCTTGATCTTCTACACCTTGATCACATGACTCAATGTCATGTCTCATTTGCAATGAGCTCCTTCATCATCACATGTGTGAGCTTTGCAACATATCCAAGCCATTTTCACCTCATGGCACATGTTGCTCACACACATGTACCTGTGGACTAATCACCTATGTATCTACACATAAACATAATTAGTCCACCTAGGTTGTCACTCAATTACCAAAACCACACAAGGACCTTTCACCGGGATGGCCCGTGTCGATGCCAGTGCTGTCGAGGATGGGGAGCATGGCGTGGAAATGGTGGCTCCTGACGGTGGGGAGTAGGGGGTGGGGGATGAGAGGGGGAGGCAGGCACCGGTGGCGGCGCCGAGAAGGCCGCTGGCGCTGGGTGCGGTGATGAGGATGGCGGCGGCGCCAGCTAGGGTTGGGGTGGTGGTCAGGCCATCCGTGGAGGCGCGCATGGGAGGCAACCTCGGGGGGGGGGGGGGGGGGGCACGGCCACGGCAAGCACGTAGGGCGGCAGGGCACGGCAGCGGCAGACACGGAGGCGGAGGCAGAGGCGGGATGCTTCAGAACGCCCAAATATATAGCTTCATAGAGTATATAGTTTTGGTACTGTATAGAATATTTGTTTGAAGACCGTGTCAATGTCAAAAGTTCACTTATTGATGTCTGAAGAAAATATATTAATTGCTGAAGTAACAATCATACAAAAAATGGTGTACGAGTAGCTCCATTCTTGACTTCTCTACTCAAATAGGACAACTGAGAAATAAACAAGTAGCTGTGACTGCCTAGCGGCCTAGGGAAACGCCGCCTGCTCCTTGCTAGCGTCGTCGCGGCCGCCGCCGCCGCCGCCTTGCTTAGGGTCCCTCTCGTTCTTCCTCTCTGGTGTGTCTACCGGGGATTAGAAGGGGAGGGGACCCATCTCTTTTTCCACAGTTTTTATTTCTAGTTTGCTTAGGATTTAGTCCAAATAAATCTTCTAACGAAATTAGATGATTTTCGATTGGGATCGTGTTTCCTGCAGGCGTCGATTTCATCGACAGGCGACCAAGTGGTAGCCTTTATCTGCAAGGGGAGGAGTGCTTCTAGGCCCCCCTAACGAAGACGGCTACTCTAGGTCATCGATCTCATCATCGATAGTCGCGGAGGGGATTTCAAGTTTTGAAGGTGATGAATTTGCATCCTATGCTGCTCCCGACGATGCAACTGCCGATATTTTTTCATCGTTTTAGATGTGTTTTGGACTGATTCTAAAGCGCTGGATCTTGCGGCATATCCAATGTTTTGGGGTTTGTCGTTGGATTCAGCATAAGAACTGCACTTTGGTTCCGGCATTCGAGGGATGCCTTTGGGGAAGAAGAAGATGGAAGAATCCGGATAGAATATTGTGTATTTTTATTTCAGATTTTTCCATGTGTAATTCGGTATGTATTGTGCTGCATTGTAATATAATCCCCTTCCTTTTGAAAAAAAAAACAATGTTTGTATGAGCAGCACTTGCGTCATGCGTGCAAAAAAAAGGATGTCTTCTCTTTTTGTTGGTTGATGAAAACGAACCTAACTATACTATTTTTTTATCCGTTGAAATCGAATGAACCGACCTAGCGTACATTAACAAAACGCACTAGCGATTATTCCTAATATAAACAATAATATTTTCGAATCGTTCCGAACTGCTGATCCTTTGGCCAGACGGCAACAGAGTTTACTACGAATTGCTCAAAACAAAAAACAAAAACAAAAACAAAAGAGAGAGTTTACTCAGGGGCTGACCACCGATATACAAATGATCGCCACAACCACAAGCATGATTGGTGAATTATCGAGATAAGAAAAGGCGGCACTATCTCCTCGCATCGCACACGACACGGTGCCGTGCACTTGGGCGCATGCTTTCGTCCGCGATGACGTTCGGCGGCACCGTGTTTTTTTTAGGAAACGGCAGGGAGGATTCCTATTTTTTTGTATTTTCATTAAATGAAAGAAAAGCTGTAAAGGGCGAAGTTACAAGGCTGTCAAAGCCTAAAACAAAAAAGAGAGTAAATTACAAGTGATTCTCCTTCCATATAAACAAGGGATCAGAGATACTCTTCTCGGCCTTGATACAAATCTTACCAAGTTCCTCCGTGAGAGATGGCCTCCATTCCAGCAGAGTTGTAGTTTCATTATCAAAGATAATTCCATTTCTCACTTTGTAAAGAACCCAACGTGCAGTTATAAAAATTTATATGAAGATATGACCGTTGAAGTCTATTCTCTTGGGGTCAGTTTCCGCCGGCGCCAGGGGTTCGGTCAAACGCTTCCTGCCGCACAAATAGTAGTGTTTCTGCTGCTGCTGTTGCTGCCCACGTGCAGGTGGCTGCCCGTGGCCGCCGCATGCATGCTTCATCTTCCCGTCTGCGGTCTACGTCTTCAGAGTTCAGAGTCACAACGCAGGCAGGCCGGCGACGAAAGTGTTAGCAGCCGCGAGCTGACCGGCCGCGCTGTCCAATCGACGCAGCGGATCATATCGGATTGCGCTCAGGTAATAATAGCTTCGCCATATGTGTTCGTCTGACTAGTCCACGAGTGCTTATCTCCAATTCTTCATCTTCCGCCGACCACCGTGTGCTGCGGATCGCGAAAGTCTCCGGGTAACTTCAGCAGTGCCATTACCGGACACGGTGACTAATACATGAGTGCTTATCTCCAATTCTTCATCTTCCACCATTCACGTGTGCTGCGGATCGCGAAAGTCTCCGGGTAACTTCAGCAGTGCCACTACCGGACACGATGACTAGTACACGAGTGCTTATCTCCAATTCTTCATCTTCCACCGACCACGTGTGCTGCGGATCGCGAAAGTCTCAGGGTAACTTCAGCAGTGCCACTACCGGACACGGTGACTAGTACACGAGTGCTTATCTCCAATTCTTCATCTTCCACCGACCACGTGTGCTGCGGATCGCGAAAGTCTGCGGTAACTTTAGCAGTGCCACTACCGGACATGGTGACTAGTACACGAGTGCTTATCTCTAATTCTTCATCTTCCACCGACCACCGTGTGGTGCGGATCGCGAAAGTCTTCGGGTAACTTCAGCAGTGCCACTACCGGACACGGCTTGTTTGTCGTACGTGACAAACTTGCGCGAAACCTCCTCAATTTTTTATCACAGCCTTCATGATTTTCGGACTTCGTTTGTTTTTTATAGAATTTAAAAACAACTCGACCGTAAGTTCGTGGTCATGTTTCGTGAACAAAATATTCGAAATTGATGGTATGTTCCTGGATACGGCCTCACATTATACTAAATAATATTAATATCATTTTTTCATTCATTTTTTTCATTATTCGAATGACTAGCGGTTATAATTTAAATTATCTAAGAAAATTCAATTAAATAAAATAAATTAAAGAAATACAGAAAAAGTCCGAGAAATGTGCCACATTGGAACATAGAGTACCAGGTATTGTATGAGAACTGCAGAAAAAATTTAGAGGTCAAAAATGAAAAAAAATATGGTTTGTCGAGTGTCAAAAAAAAACACTTGACAAAGGAGACTCTTTGCCGAGTGTCCGGACGGCTGGCACTCGGCAAAGATTTTTTAAAAAAATTAAAAAACCCCTGTTTGCCGATTGCTAACCCGGTTGGTACTCGGTAAAGAATTTTAAAAAATTAAAAAAAATACTTTGGCGAGTGTCAGATCGGGGCCACTCGGCAAAGAATTTTTTTTAAAAAAAAAACTCTTTGCCGAGTGCCGGACGAGGTGGCACTCGGCAAAGAAGTAAAAAAATTAAAAAAAAACCTTTGCCAGGTGCCAGATCGGGGGCACTCGGCAAAGTGGGGATTTAACCGCGCCGGCTGGGCCAGCCCACACACACCGCACACACGCACGCGCCAGCGCCGCTGTCGCGCCGCCAGCGCCGGCCGTGCACCCGCGCCGCCGGAGGAGGAGGAGAAAGAGAGGAGGAGAAGGAGAGGAGGAGAGGAGGAAGAAGGAGGAAGAGAAGGAGGCCGTCGAAGCAACGGCACCTTCGCCCTCGCGCGCTCCTGCAGCGGCGCCGCAGCAACGCCGCCGGGGTGCGGCACGGCCCCGCAGTAGCGGCGACCCGCATCTGGGCCATCTCGGTCGCCATTCTGTAGTGGTGAGCCCCTATGCCGTCTCCGTCTGATGGATGTGGATGCATGAATAGATTAAGATGTCCTGGTTAGGGTGCCTTCGTGGACGCTGGTTATGGTGCATAGTTGCAAATCTGAGGTTTAGCATGAATGGATTGTGGATGCATGGATTGATGTTTGTCATAAATTAATATAGCTTATGGAATATATTAGTAATGGGATACAGATCCTGAATTTGTAGTCCATGATCCTTGCTTATCCTGATTATGTTGCTAGGTGTTCCTTACATAATCTTGTGCATGTCGGCCATCGCGTTGTTCATATATATGTGCATGTCGGCCATCGTGTCGTTAGTTTTCTTGCAGGTTTTGAAAACCTCACCGTGTAGGAGAGGTGCTGCCGAAATTTTGTATTGACAATTTTATGTTTCTTTTTTTGCAGAGAAGAGCCCGTCGGAGCGGAGCCAGAGTACCTCGGCGACCCCGATCACCTTCCTCGCCGCTGCGGGTCTGCCTGCACCTCATCGCCTCGCCACTGCACTGACCCACCATGGGCCCGCTAGCCTGACTCCACCGTCACCCTAGGTATAACCCCACTTTTCGTATCATGGTCGTAGATCACGTAACCTAGTTAGGCGTCTCCCGTTCGAAAGAGATATGGTTGGAAATATGCAAATATTTCTATATCTAAAACCATATCTGTTTTGAATTGACCATGTTTTTTGGACAACCCGTGGATGCGTAGGTGGGGTTAGTTTCATGGTCTGCTCTAATCCAAGACAGAGTTTCGGCATCATCTCCCTTTTGTTCTCCAGATACACACTCTCCCTAGTAGGACGTGTATATGTAGAACAGCGGGGAGGTGTTGCCGAAATTCTATCTCGGATAGGAGTAGAGCATGGAAACTAACCTCATCTACGGATCCTCTCATGGGATTAGGACCTATCCTCACCTATTAGATAGTAGGAACATCGTGTAGATGCAATTGATGTTTATATTACTCGTCGCTATATATGTTAGAGGATGGAGGACCATGAGTGGATATACACGGGCCTCGCAAGTCAGGGTCAAGTCACCAATGAATGGATCGACAAGACCGATGCTTTCTTGGAACAGGCATTTGGCGTGGCTGCTAAAGGAGCGAGTAAAATTTGCTGTCCCTACAGCAAATTTGCAAACAGGAAAAGACAAACAAAGAAGGTCATGGGGGAACATCTTTGGAAGAATGGATTTACGGCAGACTATACCCAGTGGGTCTACCATGGTAAAGCCGGTTGTATGAGAGAGGAGGTGGTGAGACCACGCGTCAAGGATTATGATATTGATGCCGGGGTAGCAGACATGTTAAATGACTATCACGAGGCACAGTTCACTGAAGGACGTACGGAGGAGCCAGAGGCAACCGCAAAGGCGTTCTACGACATGTTTGCTGCGGCACAGAAACCCCTTCATGGCCAGACAAAGGTTTCTCAACTGGATGCCATTGTACGCATGTTGGCGTTAAAGTCCTAGTATAGCCTGAGTTAAGACGCCTTCGATGGTATGTTGACAGTTATTGATAGCCTACTTCCGGAGGGTCACCTTCTGCCAAAGAGCTATGCACAAGTCACAGAAACTCCTTCGTGCACTTAAGATGCCGTATGAGCAGATACATG
The DNA here is from genome assembly GCF_019320115.1 of Miscanthus floridulus. Lineage (NCBI taxonomy): Eukaryota > Viridiplantae > Streptophyta > Magnoliopsida > Poales > Poaceae > Miscanthus > Miscanthus floridulus. The sequence continues at coordinate 120,867,704 of NC_089585.1, read as the reverse complement.
CTTACCCGAAGGGGTGCGTCCTATTTAGGAAAGAATACATGGAAGCAAAGTACTGTCCAAAGTGTAAATCCTCTAGGTTTTTGGAGGTAGATTCTGGTGATGGCTAGAAGAGGCAGCTTGATATTCCCGTGACAATCCTACGGTACCTTCCATTTATACCGAGGATCTAACGGCTATACATGACCGAGGAATCCACGAAACAGATGACATGACACAAAAATGGCAAATGATACAATCCTAACAGGATGGTACATGCATCCGATGGTGAAGCATGGACCCACTTTGGTGGCATTCATCATGAGAAAGCTAAAGAGGCTCGTAATGTACGTGTTGCGCTGGCAACAGATGGGTTCAATCCTTATGGAATGATGGCTGTCCCATACACATGTTGGCCCATGTTCGTTATCCCCCTCAATCTCCCCCCCCCGGCGTATGCTTTCAATGACAGAACACATTCTTGTCGTTGATAATTCCTGGACACCCAGGGAATAATATAGGGTGTGTTCATGGAGCCTGTGATTGATGAATTGGTCCGTGCTTGGGAGGAAGGGGTATGGGCATACGACCGAGCTACAATACATCGCATTCATTGGACATTCCTGAAATAATAAATGGATATATCGTGTTTGTATGCAGGATTTCTTTAGATGCCATGATGGACATGAGGCCAGGGTGGATGCGGTGGCTACCAAATGCTGCAAAAAACTTGTCGTGGACATGCATAACGAGGCGCGCATCCATGCCATCGTAACTTACCATAGGACCATCCTTAGAACAAAGGTCACCAAAAGGGACACAAGGAGCATGACGCTGACCCAGGACCAGTACCTGTAGGTAAATACAGAACATTAATACTGATTCCTTTTGAGATTAAGTAGGCTTAATTTCATCTTCTGATATGTCATGTACTTGATGGCCTGTAGATGATTCCTTATTGGTGCGCCATGCATCCCCGGTGCTGGGAACAGATGGTGGACAAGTGGTGCTCATGCGAGTGGGAAGAGACGCACAACTTATGCCGGGAGCGATGTTTGATGATGCTAGGTGTAGCACACCATCAAGGCAGCCATAGCCTTAGCGGATACGCAGAAACTTGGGTACGTGAATTCATTTATTTATTCTAACGCTCAATTCTGCATGATTTCTAATCATCTTGCTGTTTTTCTCGCAATCGGCGTCACATGGTAGCCAGCCTTGCTCCATCTTCAAGGCATTTGCTATGGCCCATAAGGGCAAGGCGACGTCCAACATCGACTACAACCCGAAGGACGGGCCTGAGGCGTACAACAATGCGACCGTCCACAACCGCCTCAGTGAGTACACATCGATGGCAAGGGAGGTCCATGGGCCACAGTATGATCCGAGCACCGAGGACCTTGATAGAGATAATGGAGACGGGGATCCCGATCTTCCGTCAGGTGATGGTAACTATCGTTGTGGCGGAGAATGACACACCGATCCGGCTTCAGATCGAAAGATCGAACCCTGCAATCTTAGCACCATAGCTCCTCTGGTTATCAACCAAGTCATGGACCAGGTTGACCTCATCAAAAAGGCTAATCCCTGCCTGCGCAACGAAGAACACAAGCAAGAACAAGAAAGAACGCAACCAAATTGCGGATGAATGATTATCTCACGAAGTTGGGGTCTCACACACCGATGAACGGCGAAACTGTTCTTGATAGAATAATCTAAGCAAAACCCAAAACCTAATGATGGCGGCGGCATATGATTATAAAGGTCTTAGGGTCGTCGCCTACCCTGGACGCGCCCCGTAATGGGCCCAAACACGATACACAGTCCAACGGACCAAAAGAAGGTGTCGCAGCACCTTGGCAGATTCTGGATGCTGACTTGTTTCGACGATTCCCGTTGATTCCGAAGAGCTTTTGATGTGAAACCACTTGGATTGGCTTCCTTATCAAATTATCTTTCCATCCATATGTGGATCATCGAAAACGGAGTCTGGATGCGTCCTGGGTGGCTAGTTTAAGGTAGACTGGTCCTAGATTCCGAGACAGACTCGAACTTAAGTTGCTTTGGGCCTCCACCTCGGGGACTCGAACCGAATTAGCCTCGGGCCTCCGTCTTGACTTGGACACCCTTGCTAGCCTCCTTCCCCTCTATCCCATGCGCCAAATATGGTCATATGCATGGGTGTTATGTCCTCATCATCCTCCCCTTCTTGATGAAAAGCCATCCTCGGCGTCGATTGTGCTTGAAACTGATCCTGCACAACATAAAGGAGAATGGGGTTGCGAGGACAAAGAAAACTGAAATAATTGTAAGAAGGAATGTGACCATGTTTCCAGGTTTCTAGCATGTCATCTCGCATAAAAATTTCAGCAAGCATGTAGACTCCATGATCCGAATGCACACGATGTATGTCAACACTATCCTACAAAAGATTAGAACTAACCAAAGATAATGCAGGAATAGATGGTCGGGCAGACATAGGTAGCAACCAACAATGCTCCCCTTCTTGAAGTAAACTTGTTTCTTTAAGGAACATGAGAAAATGTTTGTATTATTATGGCTGCCCTCTAAACGATCATAATCTTATACAACAAAAGGAGAATTCATATTATTACGAATGTATACTCGATGTATCATATATTGTCCCTTGTTGTTATATCTGCCAATAACATGATATGTGTGTTTAGAAAACCAGGGCAAATTAGCATATTTAAAAAGGCTCTCTTCTAAACAATCTAGGTTACACAAAACATCAAATTCAATGTAACCCAAAGTATGTAAAGAAGACAATAGTTTGAACTCATCAATTTTAGTAACAATATGAATAACATGTTTATTTTCAGCACAAGTCACTAGTTCCAAAACATGTAAAATTGAAGCATCAACCAATTCATCTTTATCACTAGAAACATCAAGCAAATTATCATGGGACAGAGATAAATTAAGAGAGGGTTCCACTAACAATTGCTCTATGATAGCATGGTTTATGGAAAAATTTAGTACATTAAAACAATTCTCACCTTCCATGAGTGTAGCACCATGGGCATTACATGTGTTCTCAGCAAGAGTAATAGGTGCATTGTGAAGTGATGATTCTGAATTTGCATATGAGGTTGTGAGCTCCTCATTTTCTTCCATGTCATCCTCTCGCTTATGGACATTATCCTGCAGAAGGTTAGTCATAGCAAGAGGAATAACAATAGACTGTTCCTCTAAATGGTGCACCTCAACATATGAAGTCAAAATAGGAGGTGGATTAACAAAGGTTTCTCGCATAAGGAGTTTCATATCATTCCAAGTTTGAGGTTTATCAGAAGGATCTAAAGACTCCCACCAAGATAAAGCAGACTGTCGCAAAACACTAGCTGTATTATTTACCTTCCTCCTTGGACACATAAAGCGAGTAGCAAATATGTTATCGATGGCAATTTCCCACTTCATGTACTTATCAACACGTATACCATCATAAGTCGGTGGATACGAACAACCTGTCATTGTTAGAAGACAGCAAAAGACAATACAAAAGTATTATTCCTATCAACTACTTAGGTTGTTGTGTCACTTTTCATAGCAAGTGGAAGTGTCTTACCAAGCTCTTACAAAGTTCTTACCAATGCAAGCAGTGGGCGGTACAACCGGCGGCTAGTTCGTGATACCTGTGAGGCAGTGGCACCGAGATTGCAAGGACCTTTTTTTGTACTGATCTGAAGTATATATGTGGAGCTTGGGAGGCTTAAAATATGGTAACAAGGAATAGCAATAATTTAATTTAGAAATTGCAAGATTGAAAAGTAGTCCCAAGCTAGACTATGTCGCTGGCCTAAACTCCTCCTGGACCTAGTTCAACCAAGCAATACAATATAACTCAGCACAACGACTCAAAAGGATGCAAGCACTTCTGATTTTTTTTTCTTGATGCGTCTTTTTTTTTGCACCTTCTACCTTTTGTTCTTCTCTGATTTTTTTGTGTGGCTCTCTTTTTTTTGCACTTTGCCTTTTGCTATTATTATTATTTTTTTTCAATCAGAAAGTGCAGCAATATATGAGCTGATAAGATAGATGATTAGCACTAGGAACCTGTGGCACGGAGAAAAAAAAGGACAAATAGCAGCAGCAGATTAGCACTACCCTCTCAAGTTTTGTTGTCGCAAGCTAGACACAAAGCACAAGATGCTCGAGCAGAAAAATATGGTGTATAGTGCAGGAAACAAGCGGACTAAAGATTGGATTTATTTCTTGTTTGTCTCCCGCACGACCAATCAAAGATGGAATATTTTACTCATATAAACTGAAACATGCCTTTCCTTCCTTCCCTTCACCGTGAAGCTACTTTGCTCTAGACAAGGAAAAATGACCTAGTGAAAAATACCAATCGGGGAGGGATATAGGAACTGACCACTAGCGGCCAACTTTAGGTGCTTGAATAGACTCAAACAAGTCCAACGACTTGATTAAACATAGCAACACAATGACCTACGAGGGACAATGGTTCAATAAAGCAAACTGAAGTTAAAAATATTGCAATAGCACAATGGGTGATGGGATATGAGAAAAAAACAACGATGAACACAAATATTTTTGTGGGGCAATTTTCTGGATTTATAGGACAAAGACAAAACAAAACTAGGGTAATGATAAACGTGATGATAATACCTGAAGCTCTGATTACCACTTAATGGAGACGGGGATCCCGATCTTCCGTCAGGTGATGGTAACTATCGTTGTGGCGGAGAATGACACACCGATCCGGTTTCAGATCGAACGATCGAACCCTACAATCTTAGCACCACAGCTCCTCTAGTTATCAACCAAGTCACAAACCAGGTTGACCTCGCCAAGAAGGCTAATCCCTACCTGCACAACGAAGAACACAAGCAAGAACAAGAAAGAACGCAACCAAATTGCAGATGAATGATTATCTCATGAAGTTGGGGTCTCACAAACCGATGAACGGCGAAATTGTTCTTGACAGAATAATTTAAGCAAAACCTAAAACCTAATGATGGTGGTGGCATATGATTATAAAGGTCTTAGGGTCGTCGCCTACCCTGGACGCGCCCCCTAATAGGCCCAAACACAATACACGGTCCAACGGACCAAAAGAAGGTGTTGCAGCACCTTGGCAGATTCTGGATGCTGACTTATTTCGACGATTCCCGTTGATTCCTAAGAGCTTTTGACGTGAAACCACTTGGATTTGCCTCCTTATCAAATTATCTTTCCATCCATGTATGGATCATCGAAAACGGGGTCTGGATGCATCCTGGGTGGCCAGTTTAAGGTAGACTGGTCCTGGATTCCGAGACAGACTCGAACTTGAGTTGCTTTGGGCCTCCACCACGGGGACTCGAACCGAATTAGCCTCGGGCCTCCTTCTTGACTTGGACACCCTTGCTTGGCCTCCTTCTCCTCCATCCCATGCTGCCAAACATGGTCATATGCATGGGTGTCATGTCCTCATCAGGAGAAGTCATCATGAGGGTGGGAGGAGGCAAGAAGCATGGGCGGTATTGGATTGGCGACGGCGCAATTGACTCGGCCGCTACTCCTAGTCTCTCCCTAGATTCGAGTAAGCAGCACGAGCAGGAGCCCGGCCATATGACCTCGATAGGACACTTCACACCATCGGGTGGAGGCACTCGAGATTATTCCTGGTTTATTCGTCATTCATTGGTTTTTTCATACATTTTCTTGGCATTATTGTAACATTGGGGTGAATATATTGTAGGCCCTGCTGGAACAAGAGAGGAGGATATAGGAGCAGATGCAGGCAAAGATGGAGAGGGTGAAGGCTGAGTGGGAGGCCGAGCAGGAGGCCGAGCAGCGGATGATGGCGGAGATTCTTCAGTACATGTAAAGTCTTGGTGCCGCTACGGGTGTAGTTCCGCCACCTTCGCTATTCGCTCCACCTCCACCTCCACCTCCTCAATATTCTACTCCTATGAGTATAAATGTTTTAGTTTGTATGTTCATGCTTACGGTCAAACCTAGTAGAATATAAAAGTTTTATTCATGTATGGTATATATTTATCTTGTCTCACACATGCAATCTCTTCTTCTTTGTGCAGAATCAATCAGCGGCATCGAATGATCCTCATGCTTCAATGAATCCTTCACCAAATCAGTGATGATACTTGTGGTTGTTAATGGTACTTCTATTTGCAATTGTGGTTGAAGATGATGGAGCACTTGGATTACTTGTGAACTTATTTATGATATATTGTGAGACATGTGATGTTCGTGATATATATGTGACGTTTGTGATATATATGTAGTGTTGGTGATATATATGTGTTGTTGATGATATATATGTGATGTTGGTGATGTTTGTTATATATATCTTCTGTTTGTTTGTATGGGATGTAAAAAACAAATAAAAAGGATGTTTTCAGTCACTTTGTCGAGTGTAATGGCCATGACACTCGGCAAAGTGACTACCTGGGAACATGCTTTGCCGAGTGCAATGGCCATTGCACTCGGCAAACATCACATATTTGCCAAGTGCCACGGGATAGGCACTCGGCAAATGTCGCCTGTTTGCCGAGTGTCTTGTCGGTGGCACTCGGTAAAGTGGCCACCTTTGCCGAGTGTCTAAGTCAACATGGCGCTCGGCAAAGTGGGTACTTTTGCCGAGTGCTTGACCTTGACACTCGGCAAAGCCACCGTCACGGTGGCGCTCACCGTCATGGCAACTTTTCTTTACCGAGTGTCGGATTGGCACTCGGTAAAGCCTTTGCCGAGTGCCTGATAAAGTGCACTCGGCAAAGAGGTCTTTGTCAATAAACTATTTATCGAGCGCCCTTTGCCGAGTGTAACACTCAGCAAAGGCTTTGTCGAGTGTATATCGGCCTTTGCCGAGTGCTTCAGGCACTCGACAAAGAAGCCGCCTCCGGTAGCCCGTGGCTCATCGCTGTTCATGGGAACGCGTACGTTCAATCGTGTGCATCACGTACAGATCGTTGATCTGCAGCCTACGGACACCTTACTCTCACCTTTCTCGCTTTAAGTTTAAAACTACATAACCTTTATTGGCGTTTGTCAAGAAGGAGGTATGACCAGCATGAGTGACGATAGGCAGCATATACTCTTCGCGTTACTTTTTTACATACATAACGTACTAGCTTTTGTCTTAAATTAATATTTTTATCTTTAATCACCAATTTTATGAAGTTTATATAGTTTCATAAAATGTAAAACACATATAATAATAAAAATATTTGTTATAACTGAATCTAAAAATATATCCACTCCATCCCTAAAAGAGGGTCGTTCTGGAATCTTAGGAGAGTACCAAGAAAGAGCAAATATGACCTGCCTACCCCTACTTTTATCATCATTGCTTGACCTTCACACCATTCAATCTCTCTTGCTCGGGTTTTGTCCTCCAATGATGAGTGGTGAAACATAGTAGGTGAGCTACGGTAGGGTAGGTGCAGAACCATTCAACGACACTTTTTAAGGGACAGTTTTCGAAAGCTAAAACGACTTCTTTTTAGTACATAGGTGAAAGTTCTAGTTTGGTTTTGGTAAATTGATCAAATCCTAAGTGTTAGCCAAGTTTATATAAGTGATTATGAGATAGGTAGCACTATTCCAAGTGGTGGGGCAATGGTGAGGATCATGATGATGGTGTGACCATGGTGATGATCAAGTGCTTGGATGTAGAAAAGAAGAAAAAGAAAAACAAAAAACTCAAGGCAAAGGTGATATTTCATAGGAGCTTTTTGGTTTGATGATCGAGACACTTAGCGAGTGTGATCACATTTAGGATCGATAGCCGCACTATTAAGAGGGGTGAAACTCGTATCAAAATGCGGTTATCAAAGTGCCACTAGATGCTCTAACTCATTGCATATGCATTTAGGATCTAGTGAAGTGCTAACACCCTTGAAAATATTTGTGAAAATATGCTAACACGTGTGCACAAGGTGATACACTTGGTGGTTGGCACATTTGAGCAAGGGTGGGGAAGTTGGTGAAGTGAAGGAGGTGATTGTCACTGTGAAACAGTGACCGGACGCAGCTTCCGGGATGACGGGATGCTGACGTGGTGAGTCCGATCATTTATAAAAATATAGGCGCGCTCAGGTTCTGTCTGTGCTCTGACCGGACACAGCACAGTAATGTGACCGGACGCGCAGGGCCTACGTCCGGTCACATCTGACGTATGGTGACGCAAGCTCGGGCTATGTTGAAAACTGTCGGACGGTGAACAGTCAAAGGACTGGACGCTGGGCTGAGTCCGGTCATGCCACCTCGGACGCGTCAGGTCGCGGAAATGGCACTCGGTGAGCTCTCTGTAAATGACCTAATGCCATGGGTCACCTCGAAACCTATGCAGTGAGGAGCCCCAATGGCTCTATTTCGTGGAGGCTTCTATTTAAGCCCCATGGCCAGCTTAAACTCTCTCTTGGCCATTTGCATTGACATAGCAACCTTGTGAGCTTAGCCAAAGCCCTCTCACTCATCTTTATCATTGATTCATCATCTTTATGAGATTAGGAGACAATCTTAGTGCATTACTTGAGTGATTGCATTTAGAGGCACTTGGTGTTCGTGTTTCACTGCGGGATTCGCTTGTTACTCTTAGTGGTTGCCGCCACCTAGATCGTTTGGAGCAGCTAGGATCATCGAGCGGAGGTTGATGATTGTCTTCGGCTCCGATCATGGTGATTGTGAGGGGTTCTTGATCTTTCCTCGGTGGAGAGCGAAAAGGTACTCTAGTGGATTTGCTCGCGGCTTGTATGATCCTCATCTTGTGTTGGTTGTGCGGCACGCTATTGAGAGTTTGGCGTGTGATGTCAATTAGCGCGTGAACCTCCAAGTGAATGAATCGCCACAATGAGGACTAGCTTATCGGCAAGCAAGTGAACCTCGGTAAAAATCATTGTAGTTATCATTTGATTCCGAGGTGATTGGTCTTCATTGGTATTCATTCTTGTGATTGATTGGTTCATTTCCTCGACTCGGACGGTATAACCATCTTGCTCTCTCTCTTTACATTACCGCAAACTAGTTGTCAAGCTCTTTAGTGTAGCTAGTCGTGAGAGCTTGTTAGTTTGGTTAGTGTGGATCTTTAGTTAGGCTTTAAGAGCACACTAACTTAGTGTAGTGACATAGCCATTGTGTGGATAGAGACTATAGAAACTAGAATTATGGTATATGGCTTGTATTTTTAGTAGGCTAGCGCAACACTCGCTTCGCCTCATATTTGTCTAACCGGTTTGCTAAGTATTATCGTAGAAATTTTTAATAGGTTATTCATCCTCCTCTAGCCATTAGGACCTTTCAATAGGGAGTAGATTTTATGTTGTTAGTTTGTATATTTTTTTGAAATAAATGCTCAAAATTAGAAATATTTTACTTAAGATAAAGCTAATACGATATGTAAAAAATATCAGAAAAGAGTATATCTAAGATCGATAATGCTTTGGTTAGGGTGTCCGTCTGCCTGGACGCTTGCTTGCTGGGTCTACGGACCAGCCCAAAACAACCTGCCTGTGGCAAATTTACATACGTGCCCTGTCTCAACCACGCACCGCTTCTCCCTCATAGCCTTGCAGTACGTCTGAACCTTAAATCATGCACGCTGCTCTGGTGCTCCCCTCGGCGAGCGAGATGCGAGGGCCTGCGTCCATGAAGGCGGGGAGCCACCCATCTTGGCTGTGGCTGGCGACCGTGTGGGTGCAGGTCACGGGCGGTGCCAGCCCCACATTCGTGCTCTACTTGCACGCACTCAAGGTCTGACTCAGCATCGACCAGAGCCGCCTTGCGCTGCTCGGGTCGCATGCGACGTTAGTGAGAACCTCGGCCTGCTACCAAGGGTGCTCTACAACCGGCTCCACCCCGCATTGCTCCTCCTCATCGGCGTCGGCGCGTGGCTCCTCAGATACGGCACCGCGTGGCTCCTCGTCTCCGGTGTCACACCCGCGCTGCCTGGATGCTCCAGCAAGTATGTGATGGGAGGAGCTTCGTGTGACGCCACTCTACCAACAAGTTTCCCGTGCCACTATCGCACCGGCGAGGTCCATGCACCGCAGCCGACCTTTGCACCGGCGTTGAGCTCCGCAATGACGAGCCTCCATTTGTCTGAGCAGTAAGGTGACATTGCGTTGAAAGCGCATGTTGTAAGCATATGTTTCAACTGTTTCAGATGTTTCAGAGGTATGTTGCATGAGTTTTATATCGATGTTGCAAAAGTAGATCGAGATGTTGCACATTTTGCAATGGGCTATATACGTATGTTTCAAGTCTATGTTCCAAATATTTCATCTGTTTCAGATGTATGTTGTAAGTGTTTTATTTGAATGTTGTAAAACTAGATCGGAAAGTTGCATATATATATATATATATGCAAGTGTTTCAGGTGTTTTCATACGTATGGTTGTTCATCTTGATGTTTGCAATGGCTACACACGTGTTTTTAAGTTTTTTCTGGTGTTTTACAGGTGTTTCACACGTATGTTGCAAGAATTTCAGCTGTTTCGCACGTATGTTGCAAGTGTTTCATCTAGATGTTATAAAAATAGATTGGGTGTTGCATATGTTGTAATGCGCGTGAGAAGTAGAGGGGCGTGGACAGTCCCTGCGCATGGTCTGGCGGCGCGGGCGTCATCCGTGCAGTGCAGGCCCCATGTGGGCGCGCGAAATGCAGGCTCGCAGGGGCGTGAGAAACGGAGTGCAGCACGGGCGTCGGAACGTGGACGTCCGGGCAGGCACCAGAGATTGATCTAGAGCTACTCGCAGCTAGGTAGCGGAGGTGGAGATGGTGCCCGTGGTTTTCTAGTAAAAAACACGCACATGCGGAATTGCTGCTGATGGCTGACTGCTCGAGCCAACTGCTGATAGTGGCGTAGTGCTAAGGGACGAGAAAGAAAAGGCAGAACCGGGCCCGAGCGAGCCTGCTGCCGGTGTGTTCTTGAGCTGCTCTGTCGACGTGGATCTCTTGCCTAACCTTAGTGCATGTTTAGTTTCTAAAAATTTTCACCCTAAAGTATCACATCGAATCTTGCGGCACATGTATAGAGTACTAAATGTAGACGAAAAAAAACTAATTGCACAGTTGGGTAAGAAATCGCGAGACGAAACTTTCGAACTTAATTAATCTATAATTAGACACTAATTGCCAAATACAAACGAACGTGCTACAGTAGCTAAAACCAAAAGGCCCTGCTTATATTGAAAGCAAAGTAGCTGCGGGGACACCAGCTTACCGTGAACGTTCAGTAAAAAAGAGTTCAAAAGAGCACACAGTGCAGGGTACGGGCCACAATGCAAGGTATGGGAGCCACCGTTGAGAACAAAAGAATAGTTGCGTTGTGAGCCACAGTGCAAGGTATGGGCCAGTACGTGTTTAATAGTTTAATAGTTTCATATTGATCAACTACCATAGATACCAATATACCATGACGCGTGTGTACTCGTATTTTATACTAGCTGCCAATACGCGTAATAAAAAAGAAGTAACCAAGAGAGATGGAATTGAAAAGAGAGAGCTACCGGAGACGGCAACGGGCGGGCCCACGGCTCGTCCTCTTTGACTAGAGGCTTGGCGTCAGTAATAACGGCGCCGAGCTCGGCGCCAGAGTGACTGGCGTCGAGCTCCTTGGCATGTCATCCACCGTGTCCAGGAGCTCGGCGCCAGAGACGCTGGTGACTAGCTCGGCGCCAACATCAATGGCGCCGAGCTAAGGGTATATTTTCTAAATTTTTTCCGTCAGGGGTCTATTTGTGAGAAACTTTAAAAAAAAACTAAAATATAAAAAATTCGGTCCCCGAGTCGCCAAAGGCTTGGCCAACGCGAGCCCACAGCAGGCCAACCATGCCCAAGCCACGAGTGCTAGAGCTAGAGACGCCCTTGGCCTTCGTCACCTTGCAACCCCCGTTGCCACGTCCAGCCGCCGGTGCCGCATCGACGCATCATGACTAACTGGTTGCCGGTGGGTGCGTCGCGCTCTCGCAGTAGTAGATCCAACCGTGATTGGACCTCGCCTACCCTGCACCTTCTGCAGCACACCCCGCTCCTCTGCGATCCCCAGGTGCCAGAGGAAAGTGTGAGACCACTTTCTATTATTTAGCCGCCCTCCTGGCCCATCTATGTATCCGCCACTGAGTATATACGACAATATTGCTTAAATTTAAAAATGCTTCGGCGTACGTGCACAACCGTGACTGGCAATGGACTGCTGAGCAACCTGCATGCACCACACACACATATATAGATATACGATCGCGGTTATAAATAGTAAGTGGTACCAAAGGTAGTAGGTTGGTTCTACACATGTGTTATTACAATCAGATTATACATGGGCCGGGGGAGCCAGCTGATAGTAGCCAAACTAATTAACTTCAGATTAACAATTGCCATTAGGATACACACGCAGTTGTTTAATTATTAATTAGCTAGTACTGTAATGTACGTAGACAGGTGGTGGCTACTTACCAGCTAGCTACTCTAATTAATTTTCTGGCGATCGGCCCGTTCGGCTTACCCAGAAAACAGCACTTGAGAGCCTCGATCTGCGCCTTGCCCCTGGCGCCCTTATTCCTCACGTAGAGCCTGTACTCGTCGAAGGTCATCGGCGGGTAGAGCGCCGGCAGGTTCCCGGCCGTGACCAGCTCCGACGCCGGGGCGATGGGGACGTCGCCCTTGGGGTTGTAGAAGAGCGCGAGGGATATGCGCTCCTCCTCGGCGTTCACCACCACCCGGTGCTCCACGCTCTTGTACACGGAGTTGCTCAGTATCTGTCGATGAGTGAAGAATAAATTCAACATTATTATCAGCAATGCGATCAGCACCCTTTAGCGACACTTCTAGCTATAGCTAGCAATCGCTTAACCTGAAACACGCATGCACACCATGATTATCTGTCGGAAACGAATTGAGATTAATTAAAGCTGAGCGAGGTTTTTATGCATGGATGAACAGGAACATGCAGCATTCGTATTTTAAAAGGTAAGGTGGAGTTTTTATACCACGTAAACAGTAGCATGCATACATAACTATATTAGCGGTCGTTGGTCTACTAGTTGAAGTTTATTAATTACGGTTACAGCAGGTCTATCTGTACATGTGGAGCCGGGGACTAGTTAACTTGTACAGTCTACAGGTGGAAATACTGCTTAACTGAGGGTACCGGCCGGTGCAACAGATGGTGGTTGGCGTCAACTGGCCGTGTGCACCTGTGCATGTACTTTCGCGTGGCGCGATTCGTCAGTACATCGCCACCGTAACATGCATGCATGCAACTCTGTCCACGGTATAGCTAGCTGCTCCTGCACGACAAATCTAAGATTGCGCTCGCTCGATGATCACCGCCCATGCATGTGTTCATATGCAAACTGTTGGACATAGGACTATAGGAGTAGTACTATACACTAGTGTCTATCCGGTATTAATTCCAGCACTGCACCGACGATTAGTTTGATTCAGAGTAGTCAACTACCTGAACTAATACAGGAGCAGAATTAATCAAAACTGTTCCTGACATCAAGTGTTTACTATAGAGTACTAATTAAAAAACTAATCATTCATCAGTTATATATCCATCCATTCTTCAATTCCAACCAAGCAGGCGATTGAGCGGCAGCGCACTAACTACCAGCTAGCTGTACTGTACGCGTGTAGGTGTACCGACTAACGACAAGACCAAACACTTCACGTTTGTACAGGTAGGTATTACGTGACATTCACGGTCAATCTTAATCCGTCGACTAGTAGCTCTAGAAAGCTACGCATCTGGAGCTGGAAGTAATTTTTATTGAGCTTTTCTAGAAGCCGGATACACAGCGCCAATGCAACGTGCGTATATATATATGTACATACCTGGACTTGGTCGCCGACGTTGACGATGAAGGCGTCGCGGACGGGCTGCACGGTGACCCACTCGCCGTCGCCGCGGCGGACCTGCAGGCCGCGGACGTGCTCAGTCGGCGAGGAGGACGGTGAGGGCGCCCGGGTCCGAGTGCGCCGAGAGGCCCAGCGTCAGGTCCGGCTGCGGGCACCGCGGGTAGTAGTTGGCGCGCAGGGTCGCGCCGCAGTCAGCGCCGCCGAACGCCCGCTGGAAGTGCGCCTCGTCCAGCCCTAGGCTCACGGACAGCACCCGCATCAGCAGCTCGCACAGCCGCACCACCTCGCGCCCGTACTCCTCCGACACCTCCCTGTATATGGTATGTATATACACATCAATACATGAGCAGCTAGGCTATATATACTATATATTGTACGTGCATCTCAGTCTGTAACTGACAGTACTGTATTGGTCCCTGTTTTTGCTGCAATGAGCTGGCCAGCCCATTTGGCACTTGGCATGCAGTTGCAGTGAATAGGAGCGAGCACGCAACAAGGTCCAGTGCTTTAGTTCCCAAAATTTTGCCAAATTTTTCAAGATTCCTCATCACGTCGAATCTTTGGACGCATGCTTGAAGCATTAAATATAAATAAAAAATAAAATTAATTACACAATTTAGACGAAATTCATGAGACGAATCTTTTAAGCATAATTAGACTATGATTGGATACTAATTACCAAATAACAACGAAAGTGTTACAGTATCCATTTCGTCCAAAAATTTCGCCAACTAAACAAGCCCCTACTACACGACGACAGGGACACCCCTAGAAAGGAGCGCGTCCATGTTGTGCTAACCATAGCTAATTGGAATTAGACAGACCTGCGCTGCGCTGTCTCTCTCTCTAGTCTCTAGGCATTTTGCATGAAAGCACCATGGACCTACTTTCCGTTTTCATGCACGTGTTGTATTAAGATGCTGAGTCATTACTACGGCGTGACTTATTTTATATGGAGTAAGTGTTATCTATACAGTGCATTTTAGGCTCCACGCAATGACTAGCTAGGGAACAAGCTTGCAATGGTTGGAGTCTTGGAGAAGTACGGCATGGGAAGGGACAGTTATGTTAATCTATTTTCTGAACAATCAGTGCACTGTTCTCTGGTAAAACATCACCAAACCTAGCTGATTAATTCAACTCAAATATTTGTTTATTAAGGATACAAAAATTAAGTATAGTTGTGCGGTTTTCGCAGTATGTCACTCAAAACCATTTTAAATTTTGCCAAGGACATATTTTTTCGACACATGTTTAAACATATCATATTTAAAATTAGACGAAAACAAAGGTCATCTCCAATAAAATTACAAAAAGAGTAATAATAACATAAGGATAATGTCTTACTTATAGGAAGAAAATAAACTGTGTGTTTGTGACTTCGTCGTGTCCACATCACGAATTATTCTATACATCTAGCAGGTTGAAAATTTGGAGTTAATTAAGTACATATAATCATATGAACTATATATAACATCGAAAATGTTGGACTTATCCACACTCGATCCATATTTAAGCATGCATGCCCCCAAACGGAAGAATAAGGTCAATCTTCAAACTTTGCCACGGTTCAATCAAACTCAATGCCTACTCTGCCTAAGGGGGAAAATCTATATGTAGGACCTTTTAATACTCCAATCCTACACATAGGCGCCGTTCGCTGGTCTGATAAAATCAGACCAGCCGGCTGATCCCCTCAGAAGTCACTGTCATCAACCGCCGCTACAGTGTTTTCTCTCTCACAAAACCATTCAGTTTCAGCCAATTCAGACTAGCGAACGGGGCCTAGTAGTTTTCACAAGACAGCTTTCAATTCTCGTCGAAACCCAGAAATTATTTCATGTGTTCCAAACGGGATGGATCGGACCTTCGTGTTAATTACCTAGTACATATATAGAGATGCACACGCATGTGCACCACAACACACAGCTCTGAATGCATGCACATGGGCACGCTATAACTCTATCATCAGCTTATGATCTGGGAAAAAAAAGAGTATCGAAATTCACGTACTTGCAGTTGCTGGGGTTGGCCGGCCAGAACTTTGCCTGGCTCTTGGCCGCCTCCGGCGCGAGGTGGAGGAAGAAGTAGTCGCCCCAGTCGAGGACGGCGCCCTTCTGGACGCCGAGGCGGCTGCCGTAGCCCTCGTACGTGCGCGGCGAGTTGGCGTAGCGCTGCTTCTCCGCGAGCGGGCGGCGGAAGAAGCCGCGCCAGGCCTCCCGCGCGGCGCGCATCAGCTCGGGGCGCACCCCGTGGTTGACCACCTGAAAGAATCCCCACTCTCGGCACGCGGCCGCGACGGCCTGGGTGACGTCGTTGCCGAGGCCGCCGCCGACCCCGACGGCGCCGCCGTCCTCCGCCAGCAGCAGCTCGCCGAGGTCGACGACCGGAATGCTGATGATGTCCGAGGGCTGATCCTTCTCCAGCTGGGCCTGGACTGCCGCCGCCGCCGGGGCCACGGAGGGGCGGTCGCACGGCGGCTTGACGTAGCAGCGCGGGATGACGGACAGGCCGCTCTCGGCGAGCGCCTGCACGCGGACGACGGGCTCCGGCCACTCCTGCATGCAGTCCGCCATCTGTGTGTCTGGCTGGCCCTTCCCTGGCGTGGCGCCGCAGCGGCCTATATGCGTGCAACAGTGAAGAAATCAACGATCGGCAGTGGGAGCGAGAAAGTACAGTGGGCAGCTGGACATGCTTGCTTGGTCCTATACGAGCTACAGTGGAAACGAGGTGACTGCATATGCATTCAACGCGCGAAACAGGTGTGTGGGGGGTGTGGGGGACTGGGGGGTGGGGGGACACGAGGCGAGGGGATCGGTCTATGATCTTGCACAGAAATTAAAACGGGGCGGGACAAGGCACGAGATGGGATCATGGGAATGCCGGTGACGACGACGACGACTCATGGATATGCAGTGAGGGTGAGGTATGGACGCGTGCTAGCTGTGCCAATAAGAACACGATCGATCGAGCTGATGATGAGCTTGATTTGCTAGAGCACAAGACAAAATTAGCATAAGGGAACGAGACGTACTGGCCGCGACAATTAGACCTCGAGTTCTTGAAGAGACAGAGCTGAGGCCTGCTGGGTCTGTGGTGTGTGCCCCTTGGTCCTTGGATGGCTTATTAGTGAGACTCAACAGGGGTATATATAGCCAGAGATGAGAGATGGAAAGAGACGTTTGCAAAAGGAAAAAAATTGCCAGGGATCGGAGTCAGGGGCGAAAAGCTATGGAGCTGGTTTTGCTCTGCTTTGTTGGGTCTCCTGGCCGAACATTTTGGCTGCTCACCTGGTCTGGTTGTCGATCCGTTGGGTTGGCGCGGCCGCGGGGGCCGGGGGCCGACTGGGCGCACAGCTCACAGCTGGGCACCGCAGGGATCAAAAGGGCGGAAACGTGTTTTTTGTGCGTTATTTGTGCCGGCCGGATCTGCTGTGGCTGATGCTGACCACTGGTGGGCAGATGGACTCGGTTGTAAAACGTACTCCTGCCTACTGGCCTCTCGGCCGGCCCGACAACACCACGTACAGTTCGGCTCTCGCGAACGCACGTAAAGGAGTAATAGTGTATGCTTTTTTAGCCTATACCGTATACGTGGTGTTTCTCTGGGCTTGTTTGGCTTGTTTTTGACTTAGTTTTTAGCAAATAAATAATTTTTTTTTCATACTAAATCAGTCAATAGTATTTTTAATCATGACTTATAAGTCAAACACGGCTAAACGAACAGGCTCGTAGACATAGAGCGATCGTATATTTGATTTGATTTCTACACGATGTGCTGACCGGAAAATGATTTGATTTCTAAAACCCAGTAATGTATTAGTGTCTGCGCGGCCCCGGCCAGTATGGCAGCCCTCCTCCTTGCTGCCTGAGTATCACTGGCCGGTGACAATGCCGTCGGTGCTTCTTCTTATTTCTATTTTCAGTTTTTCTATATACGGCTGCTACTGGTGACAGTGACCACTGATAAGGACGCTGAGATTGATTTGAGAATAAGCTCGCTCAGCCATAAGATTCCTTTTGAAAGCAGAAATTTCGAGATAATTAATTCAATGATTTCACGAGAATCAATTCAATTTTATAGAACATTTAGGATTGGATGCGTAATAAAGATAAGTACTTTTTTACTAGAGGCAGAGAGAAGTAATTCTGCACATATATTTTCCTTTTCAAAACACCCTATTTGAGCACAAAAAAAGCACTCCAGTAAGCCCTTGTTTAGTTCGCGAAATTTAGATTTTGGGGCTACTGTAGCACCTTCGTTTTTATTTGGTAAATAGTGTCCAAACATTGACTAATTAGGCTTAAAACGTTCGTCTCGCAATTTCCCACCAAACTGTGCAATTAGTTTTTCTTTTCGTCTACATTTAATGCTCCATGCACGGACCGCAAACATTCGATGTGACAGGTACTGTAGCAACTTTTTGAATTTTGGGGTCCAACTAAACAAGGGCTAACTGACAAAAAGAAATGAAACGTGGAATATATATTTCTTCAGTGTCTTTTGTGTCTATGTAAAAGCAAAATTCAAATGAAGTGAGCCATCACTATATATGGAAAAGTCTGGGAGCCTAACCTCAAACGTCATGCATGATGAAATTATGAATGACCATCTAAAGACACATTCTCTTTACATGACAAGATAGGAGCTAGCTTTAGGCAAAATAATCTCAATGCAGTAATATATACATACTCAAGCTTGTTCCAACAAAGGAATATTTTAGGCAACTTGATGAAGTCGCTCATGTTTGTCCTAATATTGTAGCATGGAATCCTAGAATCCAATAGCTCCACCACTGTTATGTCACCGCACTCGTCTATCCTCTCTTAGCATGTCAATGTAGGGCAAGCCTTTTTAATCCTTACATTTTTACAAAAATGAATCATTCTGCTTATGCGTCATAAAAGTTTGATCATGGTACACCCTATAAGTTATTTACTTGGGCGTGCCCAGTACAGAGAGCTCCCGCTCTGTGCAGAGTCTGGGGAAGGGTGTCAGTGGCAAGTCTTACCCTCGCCTGTGCAATGCGAGGAGACTACGACTCGAACCTAGGACCTTCCGGTCACAGGCGATAAGACTCTATAAGTTATTCACTTGACTTTTAGTAAACCAGAAATACATGGAAAATTCTTCCACCCATCTTGTCGTGTGCTACAATACGAAACAAGTTATTAAAACTAATATATATAGAAAACAAAATAAAGTTATATAACGAATGAACCTTTTCAAGTTTTGTTTAAGTATATTACAATCTCATTAATGATAAATTTGGGATTACATTTGCATGATCTTTAATGCGCATTTTTAACCAATAGTTCCCTCTAGAATATATTCTGGAAATCCTTGCTCGATTTTTGCAAGTATATTTGAACACAAATTTTGTAAGTTACATATCCCAAAGCTAAATAATATCAAAGTTTTCTTTGTTTATTCTACTGGAGGTAGTATATATTTCTTTGGTTGGTAATTTGGTATGGTCGAATTGAAGATATTTTTATGATTATCCTTTAAAATCCTTATTGGAAAACATATTTTGGTGGTAAAAAAACATAACCATCTTGCCTATTTAAAATACTTACACACCATAAGTGAGCAATTGATGTATGTGTTATGAATTTAATGCTAAAAACATTTATTTGTTGCTCTTAAATGAATGCTTGTCGCTCTATTTAATTTTTAGGATAGCTTAGACATGTTGGTTTTAGGCCTTGTTGGGCAAGGCTCTTAGGGACTCCATCTCTAGTGTTGTAGTCCACAGAAGACAGAGCCATGAAGCCACCAAAACTTGGCTTCATCAGCTTCATGTGTTCCCTAGTTCATTTTAACTCGGCGAGAGAAAAATAGCTCTGAAACGAATACTACTAGAGTATTTTGCTAGTAGAAGTTGTAGCTAGCCGGAGTCACACCAAACAACCCTTTAGCTTTATTTGCTCTTGGCTTCTCACCTATATTCAAAATTTAGACAAATAGAAGTTAATCCACACTGACAAAATTTCTAGCTTTTTAAAAAGCTATGTTTTTACTAGCAAGCAAGAGCCTATGGAGCCACCTTATGAATATAAAAACCAACACAAATAAGCAAGGTCTCAACCAAAAAGTAATTTCTTTCGAGAAACACCCCTATTAGATAGCATATTTGAACGGTATTTCCACACTTGTGTCACGTCCTCCAGGGAGAGCCGCCACCTAAACCCTAGCACCGCCTCCTCTCTCTTTTTCTTGGCGCCACTAGAAATGGTGCCGAAAAAGACCAAATGAGTATGATGACAGTGGCAGCAAGGCCTTGTCTCACAGTATTGCTGCAGCGGATGGATCTAGGTCATAGTTTGGTGGCTCAATCGTGCGCATAGTGTCGAGATAAAAAACCCGGGGTCCCCAATGGACCCGCTTCCCTGCAAAACCTAGCCCGGTAGGCCCGTGTAGCGACAGCACGTGCCTAGGCCAGCCCAGATACATAATGATAGGCCAAGACAATGATTCGGTTCCCGACCGGAAGGCCTGATCGAGGTGGGACCGTAGTCCGACTCCGACCCCATTTCTCTGACCGAGGATACGCTGGACCTTTGCTCGCTGCTCTTTCCCGACCGACACGGTCGGGGCCGACTGATCGGGGACGCCCGCTCGGTGTGGGCCTAGGGAGCAGGCGGAGCAGATAAGGTAAGGCGCTCAAGTCAACCACAATACTGAGAACCGTACCCTATCATGCCCTACGCACCTACAGGACGGTGCCATCGGGGCATGTCAGGCGAACACGGTAGAGCCTGCCAAACGCATCAGAGCATAAACAGTATTGTGGGCGCTGTCGTTTGCAGTACCAGGCAAACATGGTAGAGCCTGCCACACGCGTCTGAACATAAACAGTATTATGGGTGTCGACGGCCATCCCATACCCGATGGCGTGGGCAACAAGACTAGGTAGCACACGTATACACACTCTCTCTCTTTTTCTCTGACTTGTAAGGCCACCCCCTTCAACTATAAAAGGGGATGAGGTCTCTCCTAAAAGACCCCCCAGAAGACGGGATGACTCGAGGACTCGACAGCTCAACAGCTCTAGAGTTCGACAGCTACACAGTCTACATGCTCTCAACAGCTAATAAGCTTGGACATATAGAGCACACGCTCCGATACTTAGCGCACATTTGAGCATCCATCACTCTCGGCCACTCAATTCAGAGTCCGACCGGGCCTCTAACACCCCCTTCTCATTCTTCACTCATTTGTAACCCCACAGCAAACTTCGAGCACCTAGGCTCAGGAATAAAGTCACTGGCCGACTAAAACTGGATATAGGGCACGTTGCCTGAACCAGTATAAATTATGTGTCATCACGTGCTAGGCCACATCTGATCACAACATACAGCAAAACTACAAATATTTACTTGTTGGCCACATTTTGCACCAACGGTTGGCGTCGTCCGTGGGGAGAAAGCCGTGCGTTCATGCTTTTGGTGATCGAATGGCCCACCTTTCCACCATCTTTGGCATGGCGGGCTGGAGTTTCCCACGCTCCCACTTGCTAGGATGTAGGCTCCTCCTATCTTTGAGCCACTCTGGACCATCCTTTTCTGGAGTCTGGACTTTGTCGTCGACCAACTCGGCATACACTGCGAGGCGCTTGTCCCGGCGCCCACTGGAGGAAGAGCGCCCTCCACCGGCCTCAGGCCACTCGACGGCCTCAACGTCGAGACACCCGCGCTTCGCCTCGAGCCCATGCTGGGCTCAAACCCCACGGTGAGTGATGTACATTTTGTTCTTTACTCACTATTTAACACCTTCCGCCAACTCTCTGGAGGGACCTCATTGTCCCCACCATGACCACCGTGCGATCGGTTCCCCTATAGCTTCGCGTCCCTCGTGGACACATGCGCGTAGGGACTCCGAAGGAAGCTGACGCCACCCCCTCTCACGTTTGAGTTCGTGGGGATGACTGGCTATGCTCCTACCTCCTTCCACGACCTCGTCGATGATGAGGTTGAAAGCGATGGCTCCAACATCGGCAATGTCATAGCACCTGGCCACCCTCTGTCCCGGGAGTGCGCTATGGCGGACGCCCTAGGATAGGCACCGGAGGTAGTGGAGCCTCTATAGACCCACACCCCTCTAGACCCTCGTGCGTATGCCCTAGCGCGTGCGCAGCAGCACGGTGAGGAGTTACGGCAAAGGCAGCAGAGCCAGCCACCACCTGTGCCGGGGCGCCCTACGCATCACGCTGCGCCACATGCGCGTAACCCAATGACCGACACTCCCGTTAGGTCCAGCGTAACATACTAGACGGAGGGGATGACCCCCCTCACTTCACTCGGGCTGGCTAGAACATCGCTGCTGCAGCGATGCCGTTGCGTGGCCTCCCCAAGCCTACCGACCCACAGGAATAGGCAATCCACCGGAACCTTCGGCGCTGGTGGAGACTGGCACCGTTCAGCAGGCTGACAGCTTCGTGTCGTGACACCGGCTCGCGGCCTCTTGCCCAATAGGGGGACTGGGGCCACCTAGTCAAATCGCTCCATCCACTCACCATAGTAGTTGCTAGGCATGGAGCAGGAAGCCACGGTTGCACCGCAGCCCGACTCGGCACCCGCTGCACACCGACCACATGTGCGCGAATGGCTTGGGCCGAACCATGATGCTTGCAGTGTCATCAACAATCGATGCCATGCCTAGCACGATGATAACGCCCATCAAATGGTGGCAAGAGCAGGCGGCGCGGGCCCTGGCCTGACCATTGTGGAGTGCGAGGACACACACCCCTATCATGATGGCCAACCAAACGACTGGAGCCCTAGCCTAGATGGCCTAGGGCCATAGGCCTTTGGTCATCGCATCCAGAAAGCACCATTCCCACAGCACTTCCGACCACCCACCAACATCGCTAGGTACACCAGGGAGACAAACCCCGGTATGTGGCTTGAAGACTTCAGGCTCGCCTGTCGAGCCAGAGGAGTGGATGATGACTACTTCATCATCCAGTACCTCCCCATCTACATAGGGGAGCATGTTCAAGCTTGGCACAAATTCCTTCTGCCCGACAGCATCTGTGACTGGACAGATCTCAAGAGGGTCTTTGTCAGAAATTTCTAGGGGACGTATGTCTGTCCTGGGAATTCCTGGGACCACAAGAGCTGCCAGTAGGAGCCCAATGAGTCCCTACGGGATTACATCCGTAGGTTCTCAAAGCAGTACAACTCCCTTCCTGATGTCGTTGATGCAGATGTCATCAGCGTGTTCCTCTCTGGGACAACCTGCAAGTCCTTTATCCACAAGTTCGGTTGTGTGAAGCCCTGTACCACCCATGACCTACTCGACATCGCCACAACCATGCCTCTAGCGAGGAGGCGGTCAGGGCGGTCTTCAGCGGCAGTTGGGACAAGGGCAAGGCCAAGCACGAGGACCAAGGAGACTACCCCTCCACATAAAAGGGCAGAAGAACAAGAAGGACCGGCGTCGATCGGACAACCTAGCTTTGGTCGCTGCAGCCGACCAAGCGAGCAAGCAGCCCCAACAGGGCCAGCCTGACCACTTTAACAAGCTCATGTAGAGCCCATGCACTAACCATGCCTATCCTATCAAACACCTCTACAAGGACTGCGAGCTCCTCAAACGCTTCCTATGGCAAATAGCCAAGCCAAAGGAAGGGAAAGACAAGGAGGAGGCAGCCAAGAAAGGAGGTGCGGCAGGCAAGGATGAAGACGGCACCCCCGACTCTGAGGAATGCCTGATGATCTTTGGGGGATCTGACGCTATCCACTCCAAGCGCCAGCACAAGGTATGCTATAGAGAGGCGTACGCCATCGAGTCGGCCATCCCCTCTTTCCTTAGCTGGTCGGACTCCCTGTTCACTTTTGATCAGAGAGACCATCCTTTCCATGTCGCCCGACTAGGTCGCTACCCGCTCGTCGTCAACCCCATCATCCACAAGAAGCATCTCACCAAGGTGCTGATGGATGGAGGCAGCGGCCTTAACATTCTCTACGTCGATGCCATGCGCATCCCTCGGTCAGAGCTCCACCCAGTGAGCTCTCCCTTCCACGGTGTGATCCCAGGGACGCAGGCATACCCACTCGGGTAGATCAACCTACCCATCACGTTTGGCGACTACGCCAACTTCTGCTCAGAGGTCCTAACCTTTGAGGTAGTGGACTTTCTAGGGTCCTACCACGCCATCTTGGGGCGGCCATGCTACGCCAAGTTCATGGTGATCCCCAACTACACCAACCTCAAGCTGAAGATGCCAAGGTCGAACGGCATCAGCACCATAGGTAGCACCTTCTCGCACGCCTACATGTGTGACCTTGAGCGTTACAAGCTCGCCACTGCCATCATCAAATCCGCTGAGCTCCTAGAGCTTAGGAATTCGGTGACTCCAGCAGTCTCCGACTGCAAAGGGTAGACCTCCTCGAGTGCCTTCCATCTAACTAAGGAAACCAAGGCGGTGGAGATCGACCCCACCGACCCAACCAAGATGGTTTGGGTCGTGACTAAGCTCCCCGCCAAATAGGAAAGCAAGCTCACCAACTTCCTACGCGTAAATCATGATATCTTCATGTGGGAGCCTTCTAATATGCCAGGCATACCAAGGGAGGTCGATGAGCATGCACTACGTGTCGTTCTAGGCTCAAACCCCACCAAGCAATGCCTGTGTCACTTTAACAATGAGAGGCGCAGGGCCATAGGCGAGGAGATCGCCAACTTCTGGTGGTCAGATTTGTCAAAGAGGTATACCACTCCATCTGGCTAGCTAATCTCATTCTTATGAAAAAGAAGAATAGGAAGTGGAGAATGTGTGTTGTCTATACTAGCCTCAATAAGGTGTGTCTAAAGGATCACTTTCCTTTACCACACATAGATTAGATAGTCGACTCCACCTCAAGATGCGAAATCCTCTCCTTTCTGGATGCCTACTCAGGCTACCACCGATCACGATGAAAGAGTCTGACTAGGTCACGACTTCATTCATCACCTTGTATGGTTCGTACTGTTATATAACCATGCCTTTCGGTCTAAAGAATGTTGGTGCCACCTTTCAACGGCGCATGCAACGATGCTTCGCCAAACAAATCAACCCGCCCGACCAACCAGACCAAGTCGAGCGGCCAAAACCAATAATCACAGTCTATGTGGAGGACATAGTAGTGAAAATGGCTCAAGCTAGCGACCTGATCGCAAACTTGGTCGCAACATTCGTGAACCTCCAAAGGTTCAACGTCAAATTGAATCCCAAAAAATGTGTTTTCGGGGTTCCGAAGGGGAAGCTGCTCGAATACATCGTGTCCAAGCGCAACATCGAAGCCAACCCCAAAAAAATCGCTACCATCTCCAACATGGGCCCTATACGCAATGTCAAGGGTGTACAATCGTACAGAGGCTCATCGGCTATTTGGCTGCCCTGAGCCAGTTCATCTCCCGACTAGGCGAACGGGTGATGCCTCTCTACAAACTTCTCAAGAAGACAAACGCATTCATCTGGACAAAGAAGGCACATCAGGCTTTGGAAAACCTCAAAGCATCACTAACATCAGCCCTAATCCTCGTCGCTCTCAAACAGGGAGAATCCCTCCTCCTCTATATCACGGCAACCAACCACGTTGTGAGCGCTGCCCTTATCATCGAGAGGGAGGAGCTAGGACACCCCCTGAAGGTCCAATGACCGGTGTACTTCATCGGTGAGGTATTCATCGATGCCAAAATTTGCTACCCCCAGGTTCAGAAGCTTCGGTATGTTGTGCTGATGGTGACCCAGAAGCTCCTATACTACTTCACCGACCATGAGATCATGGTCGTCACCTCGTACCCACTCAGGGAGGTCATCTATAACCACAACGCCACTGGCCAAATCTCCAAGTGGGCTCTCGAGCTCATGGGCCATGACCACTATTAAGTCTTAGGCTCTTACTGACTTCATGGACTGAAGTGCAGCTCCTAACCTCAGACATCACCCATGAGTACTTGATGATGTACCTCGATGGGTCGGTCATGGCACCCGGCTCGGGGGCTAGAGTGGTTCTGATCTCCCCGGATGGGAGCAGGCTCTGCTACGTGATCTGTCGAGGACACGTTCCAAGGGATCAAACTATGTCATGTCCCTCAAAAGGACAACGATGTCATCGACTTCCTCGCAAAATTGGTAGCTAGACAGGAACTGCCCGTCGATGGGGTCTTTGTAAACGACCTCCATGAGTCGTTTGCCCGCACCCAAGAGGATCCAACCAAGACATGCTCTAACACCAGTCTAGAACTCAGGGGCTCCGACCCCCCGACATGCCCCGACCCCGACTGAGCGCTCGGGGGCTCAGACCTTTGCGCCTCCATGGCAACATCACTCAGCGACATTGCCGTGATGACACTCGATCCTACCGACTAGAGAGCACCACTACTCACCTACCTCCTCGAGGAGGTTCTCCCATCGGAAAGGACTAAAGCATGACAAATCACTCAACATGCCAAGATGTTTGTCGTCATTAGTAACGAACTTTACAAGCGAAGTCCGTCAGGAGTGCTCATGAAGTGCATCCTAACTGACCAGGGGAAACAACTTCTCCTCGAAGTCCATGCCAGAATCTATGGACATCACATGGCCACAAGGTCGCTGGTCAGGAAAGCCTTTTGCTAAGGTTTTTACTGGCCCAATGCGTGGTGAGACATAGAGGAGGTGGTCTGTAGGTGTGAAGGATGCCAATTCTATGCTTGGCAAACTCATCTGCCAGCGCAAGAGCTTTAGAGCATCCCCATCACCTGGCCATTCGTGGTCTGGGGCCTCGACAAGGTCGAAACCCTCAAAAAGGCCTCGGGTGGCTTCACTCACCTACTCGTGGTGGTGGACAAGTTCACCAAGTGGATAGAGGCAAAGCCCATCACCAATATCCACTCGGAAGAGGCGGTCAAGTTCTTCCTCGACATCATCTATCGATTTGGTGTTCCTAACAGTATCATCACTGACCATGAAACAAACTACACCGGGAAGAAGTTCCTGAACTTTTGTGATGGATACGGCATCAGGATCGATTAGGCCTCGGTCGGAACACCCATGTACTAACGGTCAGGTCGAGCGGGCCAATGGCATGGTCCTCCAAGGACTCAAGCCCTGCATCTTTGACCGAGTCAAAAACTATGTTGAACATTGGGTTGCAGAGGTCCTAGCGATCCTCTAGAGCCTAAGAATGACCCCAAATCGGTCTACGGGGTTTACCCCTTTCTTCCTCGCATATGGAGCCAAAGCAGTGTTGCCCTCTAACCTCGATCATGGCGCTCCAAGAGTAAAGGCCTTCGACCGAGACCAAGCCGTGGAGGCTCTCCAAGATGCGGTTGACCTACTCAAGGAGGCTCATGAGATGACCATCATCCACTTCGCTCATTATCAGCAAACTCTCCGCAGGTACCATGAAACAAAAATCAGGCGGAGGATCCTCGATGTCAGTGATTTTGTACTTCGGAGAACCCAGTCAACCAAGGACAAATATAAGCTCTCTCTACCATGGGAAGGACCATATGCGGTGGCCAAGGTGATCTAACTAGGCGTCTATTGGCTAAAGGATGACAACAACAACATTCTCACCAACACATCGAACATCAAACAGTTACGCCGTTTTTCCCTAAAGCTCGGTCTTACCATTTATTTCCATTCAATGCTTGCTCCTACAGTGCCCCAGCTCAAGCACTCTCGGCCTAGGTTGCTCGGGGGCTCCACAGGGGTGCGATACCACCCCCTTTTTACTATCATGTAGTGACACTTTTTGTCCAAACAAAAGGGCATCGCCCAAACGAAAGGGCATTCCGTTCCTTTGATTATCCTACATAACTTGTGCTTTTAGCCTCCCAACTGATCACACTCCACCATGACCTACGGTTACGAGCAGCTGAGCCTCACGGGCCACTCTCGGGTTCTTAAGGTTGCAGCCTATGGGTCAACGGGCAGGTGCGAAAAAGAAAGGACAAAAAACAAAGCTACGCAAGGATAAAAACAAGGGTAGATGGGACAAGCTTCCCCTCACGAGTGATTTCATCTCAAAATGAACTTAAAATATTCATGAAAGTAAAACTATTCACACAGGGGCTTCCCCACGAATTCATCTTTTACATAAACTGACTATCTCTACTCTAACTCTATTGTGGCCCCCGATGGCGTCGGTTGATGGTGCGGTTGGCGAGGATGAAGGTAGCTCGGTTATGGTTGGGATGACGGCACTCAGCTCGGCTGCAATCGAGATGATGTTCCTCTTGGATGGGGGCGAGACGATGCTCGCCTCTGACCTGGCCTCCACTGCCTCCATAGGCTGGACGATGTCTTCCCGGCGCACATCTGCGGCCACGATCGAACGACAAGCCTCCATCACCCACTGTGCGATGACCTGCTCAGCGATGACGTGTGCGTGCAGCACCAAACTCTCCTCCAGTGCATGGATCTTGTCTATGCTCCACCCATTGGCATATCCTCTATAGATGGCTACGAAGTCTAGATCGGGGTAGTGGGTCGCCACCGAGGTCAGCACCCCCGACATCCCGTAGAACATGCCATCGGAGATGAGCACCCGAACTTCATTCGAGACCTCTGCCAGCTAGACGGCGGGCGTACTGGTGCTCGGTCCTGACCCGAACACCTCGGAGACCACCACCTGTGCAATGTTGCGAATCTAGTCAAGCTCTCCCTAGAGAGCGCATCGCTCCTCAAAGGACTGGGCTAGAGCCTCTGCACCCTGATCGACTGCTGCTTTGACTGTCTCCAGCTCTTGCTCTAGAGAGCCGATCTTTCCACCTAGTTCTAGACACAAACGATAAATTCAGGAGCAAGGAAAAGAAAATTTCAAGGCATCAACCGAGGGCAGAACAGGTACGTACCGAGCTAGGCGCTTTTGAGAATGGAGAGCCCTTCCTCTTGCCGGGTAACCCTCTTGAGCAGCTGAGTGTTTGACTCCTCTGCCCGAGCATCTACCTTCAGAGCATGATGACCTCCCGCTCGGCGTCCGACCAGGCCTTCCGCTCCGCTTCTAGAGCCTTTAGGGACTTCCTGAGCACCGCCTCAGTCTCCACCAAGTGGGCCTTCGCCACATCGAGTTTCTGCTCGGCAGCAGTTGCTCGCTCGACCGCACACATCTCCACTGTCCAGTCTTGGGACTCATGGTGGGCGGACTCTAGCTAGTGCCTGAGCTTGTTGACCCACTACGACGCCACTGCTTCTTGCTCCATCTGACCGTGTTCCTCCTGAAGAAATCAGGACTTGTGGATCGACATCATCTCTAGGTCCTACGAGACAAGAAGCAGGCATGCTGAGACAATCGTTTAAATGCCAAGGAATCAAAAACAACACCAGGAACGCTCAAAACTTACCTCTACAATGCATGGTAGGTCCATAGTCATGGCCGGATGGACGAGCTCAACCCTCTCCTAGGCCTCCTTGAGCCTCGCCTTGGTAAGGGCGAGATCGGACTCCATCGATAGTTCTCTCTCCCTGAGCAGGTGCCAAAGCTTCACCTCCTCTTCATCGCAAAGGATGAACCGGGCCTTTCCTGGCTCGTCGGGGCAAGACCACAGCAGCTCGCGGGTTGCCCCCAACCCACAGGAAGATCCAGCCATCGCTGTATCAAGCGATGAGCGGATCATCACCAACTCCCGGTGTCTTCCTCACCGTCGGAGCGGATGTCCACCACCAGGACTCCACGGCTCACCGGTGGCTGCTCTACCTCCGGCCTAGCCATGGCTCCTCCAGACCCCTCCAGCTCTGCCTAGGTGGGCAAACCATGCGCTCCTCTACCGGGCGAGATAGGGAGCCTAGTTTCCCTCCTCTTCGCCTCCACGACTAGTGGGGGAGGGACCGCAAGAGTCACCTCCGACCCGGCCTCCGCCATCACCATAGGGATCGCCACCATCATGACTGTCGTCGTGCTCACGATCGATTGGGAACACGCAACCCCCATTAAGGAAGGTCGCGCTGCCACCAGCCTGCTTCCCCCTTCGCTCATCATAACCCACCATAGGCTAGGTCTCCACTCTTCTCACACAGGAGGTGGGGAGATCCCTAATTCTGTCGGCTCCTGGCAGTTGCAAAAAAGGGGACAAGCGCAGGTTAGTCACACCCAAAAACTGAACTATGAGGGCAAAGGGAAGCATGAATACATACTCAGATGAAAGCGATAGAACCTTGAAACCTCGACCAGCTGACGATGACCCGACCGGATGAGGATCGCTCAGGGGTCGCAGTTCGTGCCCCTTGTGATGAGGACATGACCTCTATACATATGACCATGCTTGGAGAACCATATGGATACCAAGGAGATCAGCGAGGGTGTCCTAAGCAAGAAGGAGGTCCAAGGCTAATTCGGTTCGAGTCCCTAAGGTGGAGGCCCAAAGCAACTCAAGTTTGAGTCTGTCTCGGGTTCTAGGACCAGTTTGCCTTAAACTGGTCACCTAGGACACATTCGGACTCCGTTTTCGACAATCCATATATGGTTGGAAAGCTAATTTGATAAGGAAGCCAACCCAATTTGTTTCACGTTAAAATCCCTTCAGAATCAATAGGAATCATTGAAACAAGTTAGCATTCAGAATCTGTCAGGGTGCTGCGACACCGTCTTTTGGTTCGTTGGACCGTGTATCGTGTTTGGGCCCATTAGGGGGCACGTCCAGGGGGGTGACGCCCAAGACTCTATAAATAGCAGTCGTCGCTCTCTTTAGGGTTTGGGTTTTGTTTAGTTCTTAATTTTCTCATGAAACAAACGTCGTTTTGCTGCAACTGTCGCCGCCAAGGCCGCTTGCTGTGAACCAGGGCCCCAGTTCTTGATCTTGTTCACCTGTGGCGATTAGTCCTTTTAAATAAAGACTTGAACTCTTTCTCATTACCATAAGCCTCATATTTATTTGTAATTTTAGATTGCGTTTATCTCGTTCTTGCTTGTGTTCTTGATTCGCTTGCAGGAAAGCCTTCTCGGCGAGGTCAATCGCGTTCGCGTGGTTGATAACCAACGGAGCAGGGGTGTAACGGTTGCGGGGGTCCGAATCAGTCTTGGTTCGAAGCCTAGATCGTGAACATTGAGTCTCCACCAATCGACGCTATCATACCTTTCGAAAGATTGGGCCTTGTCTACATCAAGTGGTATCAGAGACCTTGTTGCCCGTTAGGTATAACTTTGTTTTCCCCTTTAGATTGTTACTGTTTTTGCATTACCTATAGTTCATAAAAAACCAAAAAAATATGCATTGTCACATATTCCATGTCCTATAGCCTCATTGTGCCATGCAATTTCGTCTTTGTTTCGCGTTGTTGAGTTTGTGCCCTAGGTCAAGTTCTGGTTGCTGGTTTTAGATCGTTTTTTAGTCCAGTTTGTGTTTTCCCCTTTATTTTTCATCATAATCCGTGAACATCTCCAAGTCTTGTTGAGTTTCCTTTGTATACATCAAACCCTAGTCCACGCCATCTAATTTCCTACACTTGTCTTCACTGTTTCCATCAAATCCTTGCTGCCGTGACCAATTTTGCGTACATTATTCCCATTTTGTCCTCTAATTCGGAGTGCGTTCGTAAAATTGGTCTAGTTTTCGCATACGAACTCGGATTTCGATGTTCCATATATCAAAATTGATCAGAAAAAAAATTTGGATCCGTCCATCCCCCGCTTTGTTGGGGTCGGAGATTTTTATTTTGGTCAAAAAGTGGTCACAAGGTCTTTGTCGAATTCGAGCACGTCTTCTAAAAATTCTATAGGCCACGTCTTTCACTTGTTTAAGCTCATATTTTCTGTGGTTACTTCTTTTGTGCTCCTAAGTGAAGAAAAAATATCAAAAAAATAAAAATAAAAAATCAAAATTTCCCAAAAAAAAAACAACGACAGCCCAAAAATAGAGAAAAAAAGAGAGGGGCAAAAGTGGAACAATATCTAGAGGAGCACATAGAGAGCGTCATTTGAGTTGTGTTTGCGTGTGCTGATTTTTGTCTTGTTTCTAATCATATTCTTGCTGTTCACATATGGTACTTGGAATGTGAGTAGGCCAGCAACTAAGACAAGTACTTGGGATATTTATTCAGCTTTGCTATTCAGTTGTGAATTTTACTATTCCTTGCTACTATATTGTGCCTGTCCAAGCTCCACTTTCTTCTAATCAAGTACAGTTTCGCCTTACAACTATTACACTCAAGCTACAACGGTATCATAGTCATTGACCGATTGCACCACCTGTTGCTTTGGTAAGAACACTTATAAGACCGTGGTAAGACACTTGAGAGTTGAGTGCCTTATTTTTTTCCTTGACCATAACCTAAGTAGTTGATAGGGATAATACTTTTGTATTGTCTTTTGCTGTCTTCTAACATTGACAGGTTATTCGTATCCACCGACTTATAATGGTATAGGTGCTGATGAGTACATGGAGTGGGAAATTGCCATCGATAACATATTTGCAACTCGCTTTATGTGTCCAAGGAGGAAGGTAAAAAATGCAGTTAGTGTTTTGCGACATTCTGCTTTATCTTGGTGGGAGTCTTTAGATCCTTCTGATAAGCCTCAAACTTGGAATGATATGAAACTTCTTATGCGAGAAACCTTTGTTAATCCACCTTCTATTTTGACTTCATATGATGAGGTGCACCATTTAGAGGAAGAGTCTGTTGTTATTCTTCCTGCTATGCCTAACCTTTTGCAAGATAATGTAGAAAAGAGCGAGAATGACGTGACAACAAATGAGAAGCTCACAGTCTCATGTGAAAATTTAGAACCATCAACTATTACCCTTGCTGAACATGAGAGCAAAGGTAATGCCCATGATGCTAAACTCATAGAAGGTGAGAGTTCTCTTGATGTGCTGAATTTTTCCACCAATCATGCTCTGATAGAGCAAATTTTAGTGGAGCATTCGCTTGATTAACCTTTGTCACAAGACGATTTGCTTGATGTTTCTTGTGACAAAGATGACTTGCATGATGATATTTATGTTATACCCATACAATCATTGAAGAATGATCAAGCTATATGTGTGCTAAAAATGAGCACTTGTGCTGAAAATAGACTTGTTATTCATAATGCTAGTGAAGTTGATGAGATGAAATTGTTGTCTTCTTTAAATACTTTGGGTTACATTGAATTTGATGTTCCGTATAATCTTAGTTCTTTAGAGGAAAAACTTTATACATATGCTAATTTGCCATGGTTCTCTAGACATACATATCATGTTTTTGGTAAATATAACAACCAAGGGCAATATTTGATACAACGAGTTTACATTTGTACAAATCCAAATTCTCCTTTAGTTGTGCAAATTAATGATCAACTAGAGGACATTAAAATCAACATTGTTGTTATGCCATATTCCTCTAGTTTTGCTTTTTGAACACAAGTGGAATCCAAATAAAGGGAGCATATATTTCTTGTTAGTACTAATCTTTTGCATGATAGTATTGTCAAAGATCATGTGTATTTCAATCGAGCAGACTACATGTCTGTAGGACAAGACAAGCTACAAACCTGGACATGTGGTCATATTCTTTCTCACAACATTGTCCATTCCCATTATTTTGGAAACCTCGTTTGTCCTCATGTTGTGCAGGATCAACTTCAAACAAAATCGACGCCGAGGACGGCTTTTCGTCAAGAAAGGGAGGATGATGAGGACATGACCTCTATACATATGACCATGCTTGGAGAACCATATGGAAACCAAGGAGATCAGTGAGGGTGTCCTAAGCAAGAAGGAGGTCCAAGGCTAATTCGGTTCGAGTCCCCGAGGTGGAGGCCCAAAGCAACTCAAGTTCGAGTCTGTCTCGGGTTCCAGGACCAGTTTAACTTAAACTGGTCACCCAGGACGCATCCGAACTCCGTTTTCGATGATCCACATATGGTTGGAAAACTAATTTGATAAGGAAGCCAACCCAATTAGTTTCACATTAAAATCCCTCAGGAATCAACAGGAATCATCAAAACAATTTAGCATCCAGAATCTGTCAGGGTGCTACGACACCGTCTTTTGGTCCGTTGGACCGTGTATCGTGTTTGGGCTCATTAGGGGGCGCGTCTAGGGGGGTGATGCCCAAGACTCTATAAATAGTAGCCATCACTCTCCTTAGGGTTTGGGTTTTGTTTAGTTCTTGATTTCCTCGTGAAACAAACGTCGTTTTGCTACAACTGTCGTCGCCAAGGCCGCTTGCTGTGAACCAGGGCCCCAGTTCTTGATCTTGTTCGCCTGTGGCGATTAGTCCTTTCGAATAAAGACTTGAACTCTTTCTCATTACCATAAGCCTCATATTTATTTGTAATTTTAGATTATGTTTATCTCGTTCTTGCTTGTGTTCTCGATTCACTTGCAGGAAAGCCTTCTCGGCGAGGTCAATCGCGTTCGCGTGGTTGATAACCAATGGAGCAGTGGTGTAATGGTTGCGGGGGTCCGAATCAGTCTTGGTTTGAAGCCTAGATTGAGAACATCGAGTCTCCACCAATCGACGCTATTATACCTTTCGGAAGATCGGGCCTTGTCTACATCACCTTGGACCGACAGAGGGTAGGGACGACACGGTCGATCCCCATTCGACTCATGAACGGTTACAGCCACTAGCTTGTGGTGAGACCACTGGAGCAATTGGTAGGGCATCTCCCCGTTGAGGGCCATGCACAGGCGGTGACCCCGAGGGAACGAGCAGACGATCTTGCTCCCCTGATCGATCGGCGTATTCCATCACACTCAGAGCAGGGGGCTAAGAAGCTGATGGTGCCTCTGAAGGGCACGGTGACCGCGCCTGCTTCACCTCTCATTTGAGGATGGCGTCTTCACTTGCGGTGCACTTCCTTGACTCAGGAACATCGCAACGTGTCTCCATACCACGCCCACCGCCGATGGGCGTGACCCCAGGCTCATGGCGCTCCACCAAGGTCATGACAGCGCCCCTGTCTACCTCATCCTCTAAGGCACTCGTGTCATTACCCATCTCTATGGACTCCTTCGACTCAAGCTCTACCTCCATGTTGCTCTAGCTCTCACCACCCTAGACCCAATCGGTTGATCTCCATGTCCTTATCAAACCTCCTCCGAACCTTCTTGGCTTTCTTCTTCTTCTTGGCAAGTGTGGCCTCCCTCTAGGTAGGTTGCCGAACCGTGCCTTCCGGCCCTCTCGGAAGATGCGGCTAGGATTTATAGCCCGTGAGTCCCTTCAAAATGGGCAACTAAAAATCAATCAAAACATCAAAACAAGAAGGAAAAGGTCATGGAAAAAAAGCATACCAAATTGGACAGCTTCACGGTATAAAGGGGTCCAAGCGTCCCTTCGAGGGAGTCTTCATGCCTCAACTGTAGTGCCCGACCAAGATAACCCGGACTTCATCTTTTGACAACTCCTCCAGCGATGCGTGGTCAGGATCCGTCGGGCCAGAGTATTCCCTCATCGACCGTGTCCTTTCCCCTAGCGGGGCAACCTAATGGTGGAAGAAGGTGTGGAAGACCCGCAACCCATCATGGCCATTCCGCACGAGCTTCTAAAGCTCTGTCTCGATGATTGCTAGCTTTTTCTATTGATGGGAAGGACCCTATGTCCAACTTTCCCTCTTCTTCGGCCTCCCTCCAGTAAACGTCGGGAACGGTTCCTCCACCGAGTTCCTAATATAGAACCACTCGCCATGCCACCCCCGGTTGGAGTCACTAGGGGAGTACGTGGGGTAGGGGACCAATGGCTTTGGCCTCTTCTATAGGGCAAACCCCCCAACCGGTGTGGTTCTAGGCGGTTTCCCCTCGGACAGGGCTCGCCTGATGAAGACTCACCAGAATAGATCCACATGTGGCTCCATCCTGAGGAAGGCCTCGCCAACGGTGATGAAGCCAGCGATGTGCATCACCCCAGTTGGATTAAGGTGTTGCAACTCTAGGCCCCACTTGTTGAGGAGACCGCGCAGAAACCAATGTGTGGGGTACCCGAGCCCGCGCTTGTGGAAGGCGAGGAAGGAGATGACCTCGTCATCCCGTGGTCACGAAACAACCTCCCCTAGCATGGGAGCCCTCCATTGCACCACCTCCTTTGACAAAAGCAGGCCCTTCATGGCAAAGTTGGCCAGCATGACCTCATCCACATTGGAAGGCCTCTAGTTTGACATCACACCTCAGATTTATGAATAAATCTATGAGTTTTTCCTCTCCCTCGCTCTGCCCTCCTCTCTCCTAGAAACCGTCACGGCACACAAACAAGCTTGGTGAAAAGGAGGAAGGAGAAATGGCAGCGGTCGAAGAAAGGTGAAAGAATGGGAGGAAAATCCTCTCCCTTCCCCCTATTTAATGCGAAAAGGCGTGCGGCGGGACATGACCCTGGCTAACGAGATGCGGCCTACCCAATGGAACATCGCCTGGCTAACAGGATGTGGCCTGGGCGAGGCCTACCACTACCGCAACCCGAGCACAGTAAATGAGGCACAACAGCACAGAAACGACCCTCCGCCTTCCTAGGCAGGGTTTGAAGGGGCCCACCGATGAAATCTCCATCTTGGAGAGGCTAGTGGGTCACCTAAGTCGATTGAACAGCTCGGGCAGCTGCCAAGAGATAGGTAAGGAGCTGTGGGATGCCCCATGCGGGTTATGCTGACTCCGTCACGAATGATGGACCTAGATTTCACTCGGATATATTCGATAGGAGCTCCTCGAACCCATAACTCCAGCCATTGAGGTAACTTTACTAACCCCTATTTTACTTTTCCAGTGCATGAGCATACATTCATCCATTCTCATGCAAGCATTCATACATTCATACATTCTCATGCATGCATTCATACATTCAGTCATATATTCATTCATACATTCATCCCATACAGCCAAGCATTGCATATGCAATTGATGCATCACAACGCTTCGCGTCATGTCACAAAGCAGGAGTCATCTCATTCGATATGAGTGGTGATCAATCGAGGTTCAAAGGCTGGCCCACGAAGGGCTCGAGGCCACCTCGCGTCAAACAAAGCCAGGGGAGGAAACACAGATGAGCTCCAGCGGCCCTTGCTCGACCCGCTCAAGAGTGGACATGGTCATCTCAACCTTCTCGTTCGATCCTGGTCTCGAGCCGTTTCCACAGAATCTCCATCGAGGGGAGGCCATCGGGCCACCTGAGTCACTCTCTCAAACTACTCGGGCATCTACCAAGAGGCAGGTTAAGGAGAAGTGGAGCGCCACATGAGGGCTATGCTGACCCCATCATAAATGATGGATCTGGATTCCACTCGGACATACCCGTTAGCAAGCTCACCGAAGCTCGCCACTCGAGCCATAGGGGCAAGTGGCGTCAGCTCAACCCCTTTGGTTGCGGAAACCATGGATGGGGTGATGCAGGAAATCATGTGACCAACCCCGATGGACCCCTAGTGGCTTGGGGGCTTGAGTTGCTAGGTCCTGACTCAGGAACCCGACCGACCGCACAGGTTGCGGTTAGAACGGACATGGGCAAACACCCTGATCGGAAGAGACACAAGAGTCTGTAGCCCCAAAAAAGAGTACCAAGGTGCTCAACCTCCGACCGACTCCCTAGTCGGTCGTAGGCTTAGGGGCTACACCCACCGGGGCCAATGTCCCTCTAGCACGCCTCTATGGCCTTCGCCAGTCCTCCCCACAGAGGCTGGGTGCCCGTATCCACTCTACGCACCTCCACGACCTTTGCTAGTCCTCCACATGGAGGCTAGGAGCTTAAATCCTACTCGGTTACCCTACGCAGTACAACAAATCGAGGAGGAAAAACACCAAAGTTCTAATAACAGCCCGCCTCCACGGCACAATGGGTACATGAATTACAAAGTGAATACAAGCTTTCATTAAGCTAAAAACACAAGCCCCTGGCTTTTACAATATCACATGAAACGTGTGTGAATAGCCCCTTCATGGCTTCACAGAAGTCCCAAAGGGGCTCGGGGGCTCCTGTCGGGTTCATAAATCTGGGGTCTCTAATGGACTCGCTTCCCTGCAAAACTTGACCCGACAGGCGACGCAGCGACAGCACGTGCCTAGGCCAGCCCAGATACATAATGACAGGCCAAGACAATGATCTGGTTCCCGACCAGAAGGCATGACCAAGGTGGGACCATAGTCTGACTTCGACCTCCTTTCTCCGACTGAGGATACGTTGGACCTCTGCTCGCTGCTCTTTCTCGACCGACATAGTCGGGGCCAACTGGGAACGACTAACTAGGGATGCCCGCTCGGTGTGGGCCCGGGGAGCAGGCAGAGCATATAAGATAAGGCGCTCAAGTCAACCGTAATACCAAGGACTGTACCCTGCCATGCCCTGCGCACCTACAGGATGGTGCCATCGGGGCATGTCAAACAAACACGGTAGAGCCTGCCAGAAGTAGTAGAGCATAAACAGTATTATGGGCGCCGTTGTTTGCATACCAGGCAAACATGGTAGAGCCTACCACACGCGTCTGAACATAAACAGTATTATGGGCGCCGACGGCCATCCCATACCCGATGGCATGGGCAACAAGACTAGACAGTGCACGTATACACTCTATCTCTTTTTCTCTGACTTGTAAGGCCATCCCCTTCAACTATAAAATGGGATGAGCTCTCTCCTAAAAGAACCCCCCGAAGACTGGACGACTCGAGGACTCGATAGCTCAACAGCTCTAGAGCCCGATAGCTACACAGTCTACATGCTCTCAATAGCTAATAAGCTCAGACACACAGAGCACACGCTCTGATACTTAGCGCACGTTTGAGCATCCATCACTCTCGGCCACTCGGTTCAGAGTCCGACCGAGCCTCTAACACCCCCTCTCATTCTTCACTCGTTTGTAACCCCACAGCAAACTTCGAGCACCTGGGCTCAGGAATAAAGTCACCGACCGACTGAAACTGGATGTAGGGCACATGCCTGAACCAGTATAAATCCTGTCTCGTCGTGTGCTAG
Organism: Miscanthus floridulus; assembly: GCF_019320115.1. Lineage (NCBI taxonomy): Eukaryota > Viridiplantae > Streptophyta > Magnoliopsida > Poales > Poaceae > Miscanthus > Miscanthus floridulus. The sequence goes on along the minus strand of NC_089585.1, from coordinate 120,829,032 downwards.
GCCACATCGATCACAACGCACGGTAAAACTATAAATATTTACTTGTTGGCCACATTTCGCACCGACACATAGCGAATCTTGGAAGGTCATGGCTACATCATCGCTATAGGTCTAGGTCAATGTGACCACTATGAGATCCATTTTACCGTCATGTCGACGAAATCGGTGATTCATTTTTGCCTTACCCACCATTCCACACCTACCTAAATGGACTACAATTAGGAAGTCATGTTTGTGTGTCGATGGCTAGCTTTGGGCATTGGAGGCTTAGATCCATGTGGACCACGGCTTGTCTAGCGTGGGTTGTCGTGGCCAAATGTGATGGCCTGGCTAGTAGGCCATGGGTTGACGTATGTTAGTGGTCAAGGTCACCTACCAGTCTCAGTCTTTAGGTTCGACGGTCAGTGCACTACTGTACGATGGTGGAGGTCATTCTTTCTGACTGGATCTGCATTGTGGCAGCCCTTTTCAAACGAGTCTAATGGTGGACACCTACTCGTAGGTGCTTCAATGATGATTGTTTAGTGTAATAGTGTTGGTTGTGGGTGGTGCTAGAGGGTAATAGCAACGGCTCTTACTAGTCGTTACTTGCCTCTACTCTCACTGGCTGTGATGCATGTGGATGCCATTCATGAAAAACTAGCACTGGTTTCTTTGTTTGTGCGATAGTGGCATTTTTGGATGTCATTCTCTCGTTAGAGATGTCGCATTGGATGGATCCCGACGTCCTGGCATTATTCGACAATGATGATCTTGATGGTTTCTTGTTGTTGCTAGGTTTTAGTATACAGTGTCTCCCATAGCAGTTGGTGTCGCCCTTGTTTGACGCCATGAGGCTAGTTCAATTTCTCTTGTTAGTAAGCATAGATGTTCTTTACATATGAAAGATTGACTCAAGCTTTAGTTGGCAAGATTGGTTCTTCTAGAGTTGATGCCACAGAAAAGCTAGGAAGAGGTGACTACATGATGATCATGTTGGAGATTTTGTTCTTGTATGTTTTTAGCGTACATCAATGCCTAGTGTTTGATGTCTTGGCTATTTCCTCATTAGGTCACATGCTTTGGTTATAACTGTGGGTGACTTCTACATGTAATAATTGTTGTGCGATCGATGCATCCTCATCAGAGGATGGTTGAAACCAGAATATATCTTTCCATTATTAAAAAAAGATAGTAGATCTAGTGTTTGTGGGCTTTGTTTACACTACTAGATAGGATTTCATGTGTGAGCCCGGTTTGCCATGGCATATATCCAGCGTTTCCATTTTCTGAGATGATTACACACACTCGTGTTGCCAGGTAATAAGAGCACTCTCAGCCATGAAACCAGATGATTTCTATGTTTATTAATTGGGGTGTCAACTAAGCAAAGAGACGATGTATCACTGCAATTAAAGAAGAGAGACGAGGAAATTATTTCTTAGATAAGAAATTATGTCTACATGAGAACTAAATATGAAGAGATGTGTTAGTTAAATGATGGAGAGAGAGAAGGCATTTGATTAAACAAAAATATTATGTAGAATATAGTTTCTATATATAATAATATCCATATAAATTAATAAACATAAAAACTACCCTAAGGGCAGTCCCAATGAAAGAAACTAGTAGTTTCTATAACATAGGATACCGCACCAAAAAAGTACTATTTTCCTACCCATGGTTTTTATGAGTAATAATTATTTTCTCTTTCTCTCTCCCAACTCTATCTTCTTTCTCCAATGGGAGTACGGCACGAGCCCCCTGGAAACTGGTGGTTTCTCCCCAATGGTGATTTTATGGTTTCTTGGTGCATTGGGTCAAGAGAATACCTGATTTCTTCATGAGGAAACCATTTCTAGGATTTTTGCTCTCTTTCTTCATTAATTACGTTGCCATATTAGTGTTTTGCCTACGTGACAAGTCATTTAATAAGGATAGAAACCATCGTTAATATACCATTGGGACTGCCCTAACCTCTCGCCGGTTGCCACATGGGCAGAGTGACAGTTATATTAATTGGTGTTATGGAGTGATGGACTGATGGCTAAGACATTAATTAGGGTTGGCCTCTTAGAGCAAGTATAATAACGTTTTTTAGCCGGCTGGGAGGAGTCCACATCGACACGGAAAAGGGCCACGTCGGAGAGAGATTACGGAGCGAGCGTTTCCCATCTCGCCCGCCTGCAGCTCTTGCTCTGATAAAAAATTTATTTCTCGCAGCCGTCTCCCAGCTCGCTATCGGCGAGAAGCCGACGCTTCGCTCTCCCATCTCTCCCCTTCCTGATCCCGTGCTCCACACCATCTCTCCCGGCGCCAAATCGGCATGCTCTCCAGCCAAATTTATTCCCCGCACGCCAGATTGGTTGTTTGCGCACCAAATCGAACGATTTAAGCCTCAATTCCTCCCCAATCGACCTCTCTCCCAAACCCTAGACACCACACCGACCGGCCACCGCCGTTGCCTGTGCGAGATGAGTAAGAAATCGAAGAGAACCTCTGCGCCGGCACCTATGGAGATTCCCCGGCCGGTGGTTCAGCCTGTTGGCGCCCCGGGCACTCAGCCCGTTCAACCAGCATCCATCCCTTCCATGTTCGGACCCGACATGTGGTGTCCGCCTCGCCCGCCGCAGTGTTTGCCTCCTACATCCGCACCATACTAGTTCGGTGGCGGCATACAGCAACCAGGCGTGGCAGGTTCGTCAGCTCAGCAACCAGGCATGGCTGGTTCGTCAACTCAAGGGGCTTGGTGGACACCTGCTGTTGCTGGTATTGGTGGCTCAAGGCATTCTTGGCCTACGGCTGACAGTCAAGAAGATTCTGATGTGCTAGTATGGTATGTGATCCATTCTTGATTAATATTGTTTTGTGGCCCTTTTAAGTATTCTTAGTTATTTAATTTTGTACTAGTCTATTTTGCTCTGTAATTAGATGGCTTATATTTCATATGAGAGACTTCTGCAACAAAAATGATGCATATTTGTTTCTAGCAATATTTGTGGTGTGATCCCTCATGGTCTGATCAAGAGATTAGTTAGTTTATATTTATTTTTGGCAGGGCTAATCTAGTACACAAGAATTCAGTATTCATATTTATTTTTTATAGGGGATTAGATTCTCACCCTCCTGGTGGTTTTGTTAATATGTTGAAGAGCACACCACAAGTTGCAAGCAATAGGACTGCATCACAGGCAATCCATATTGACGGTGACAACAATGATGCTGATCACAGTAGGTCTGAAAAGCGCTTGACATGGACAAAAGAGGAGGATCTTAAATTGGTAAGTGTTCTTTTAATTAAAAGGCATTATGCGTTACATTGCTAGCACACACATCAATTGACATCTATTGATAATGTTGCAGGTTAGTGCTTGGCTGATGAATTCAAATGATCCCATCCAAGCCAATTATAAGAAGAATGATCAGTACTGGAATGGTGTTGCTGAAGGTTTTAACAGAACCATCCCAAAAAATCGAGTCAGATCAGCTAAGCAAGTAAAGGATCATTGGTGGAGAATTAAGCTAAGGGTTGGTTGGTTTTGTGGTAACTGGAAGGAGGCTGATTCTATGTGGGGTAGTGGTGAATCAGAAGATGATGTAACGAAGAAGGCACTGGCAAGTTACGAAGAAGATCACAAAAAAGATGGTCCATTTGCGTATAGGCATTGTTGGGAAGTTCTTTCCAAGGAACCAAAATGGGAAGCCTATTTGGAACGCCTTAAAGATCTAGAACCAGAGAAGAGAAAGTTTAGTGTTGATGAGGAAGTGGAGCAGCAGTTCTCTCTGGATGATGTTAGAGATGAACGACCAATGGGGGGCAGGAAAGCTAAAGAGCTGCGCAAGAAAAAGAAAAAGGACCAGCCTTCTATAATAGATATCGAAGATGAGCTTCACAGCTTTTTAGATGCTCAAAAAGCTGCAAATGAAGGGCGTACAGAGATGTTAGAAACACAAAGGCGTGTGTCTAGTGAGAAGCTTGAATCTCGGAGGCTTGCTCACCTTGCAGCAAAAGAAAACAAGGAGGCAGTTATGCTAGAAACATATCGATCGTTACTAACGCAAGACACAACTGGAATGGATGAAGATGTGAAAGCCGAGCATGTGTTGGCATTGAGGTGCCTGAGGGAGAGCTTATTTAAAAAAAATGACTAAGGTATTCCTTACGGTTCCATTTATTATACTGAATGATTACTATGCTGAAACAAGTTCGATTTACTGAATGTTTTACTATGCTGAAAATGTGGATCATTGAATTATGTGCTGCACTTAATGTAGTCTATGCTGAAAATATGGATTACTGAATTATGTGTTGCACTAGTCTATGCTGAAAATATGGATTACTGATTTATGTGCTGCACTTAATGTAGTCTATGCTGAAAATATGGATTACTGATTTATGTGCTGCACTTAATGTAGTCTATGCTGAAAATGTGGACTGTTAGCATGCAGTCCAGATACCCATACACGTAGTCAATACTCCAGATAACCATACTACAATTAAATTGCACGTAACTACAATGCAGTGCAGAACTACAACACGTATCAGAACACTCTATATAATCCCCTCATCTTTCTATTCTGGCTGCAAAACTGAGTTTCTCTCCTCGTGCTCTCTGATCTTCCTACTCAGCCCAAACCATGTCAGATTCATACTCATACTCAGATGATTCTGATGAGCTAGCCCCTTCCAAAATCCTTGAAAAGCATGTTGCCGAGCTGATGGTATATATCCAGAATGGGCAGCCTTCATGAAGTCAATAACACTTCCCCAAACAGAGAAGCATCAGTTGTTTGCTGAGCATCAAGAAGGGGCAAGGAAAGATGTGGAGCGTGCTTTTGGGGTATTGCAGTCCCGTTTTTCCATTGTTCGTCGTCCTGCACGCCTATGGAAGAGAAAGAGTATTGGAAGGATCATGCTAGCTTGTGTGATTCTCCACAATATGATAGTGGAAGATGAAAGAGAGGATGTTAAAATTCATATTGACTTGAATGAGAATCCAGGGGCATCCTTTGCTCTACCTCCTGAAGTGAACACTAGTCGTAATCCACGCTTTGCCGATGTCATGCGTAGAAAAGCTGCTATCCGAGATCGTCCACAGCATACCCAGCTTAAAAATGATCTCATTGAGCACATGTGGCGCAAGTTCGGAAATAGGCAACGTAACTAGTCATGGTAGAATTATGAAACCTGCATGTTTCTGTTGTTTTTTCCCTTCATAGTGAGAACTAACATGATGTCTTACATGTATTTTTCCAGGAATCAAGACTGGGCATGGTGTACTGAATGTTGCAGATGCTACTTGCAGGTATCCACTCTAAAATTCTGAACATGTTGTCTTGAACGTATTTGATCCACACTTGTCCACAAACTTGAACTTTTCTAGCTAATTTCTAGGACCCATATGTTTAACTTTGACACTATTATGTTTGCAGTGTTGTCACTTGATGCAAATGTGCTGGCTGTTCCATTCTACCGAAGTTGCTTCTATCTCCGTCGTCTAGATCTATGTGCTGGCGAACTCTTGCTTGAACTTATCAATGTGCTAGTTAATGAACTTATTTCGTATGGTTTGGTTGATGTTGTTTCACTAGTTGGAGAAAAAAATTCTCTGAAGTTCCGTAGATCTCATTTCAGTATACAATCATGTCTTGTCTTAGTATTTTTCATTTATCCACCTGTTTCCGTCATATTATTATTGTTTGGTGAATGGCTACAAAGATATCTATCACAGCTGATGGCATATACATGGGCTTCTACATGTTGACATTAAATGCTTGTATTTTTATTATAGTACATCTCTCAGCCAACTCACTGTACAGGTTGACTGTATGATTAGCTGTAAGTGACATAGCAGCTTCTCTCAGCCGGCAGTGGGCTAAACCATTAGCCTTGCTCTTAACCGATGGCGACACCATGGTGGGAGTAGTGCAAAGCGCCAAGTGTCGACAAATTTAATGGCGGATCCTGTGGGGTTTATCCGTTTATGTTAAAAGGACAAATGAAGTTTTGGGATAAAGAGTGAGACGACAGAAGCCAGGCACGAGGCGGAGAAGAGCAGGAGCAGCGGCGTGACGACACGTGGATGTCACTTTTCTGGGTGTCGCGGTTCATTGCAATGCAGGAATTTAAACTGTTCGCTGGTTGGTGGGCTAATAAGTTCGACTGATGCTGATTTACTGTGAGAGAAAAATATTATACCATGACTGATAAGTTTGGACTCAAACCAACAAACGAACATGGTCATTGTGTGCTACGGGCCTACTACGGCTGCTTCACTCTCAGTTGTCTGGTCTAGATTCGTAGCCTGATGATTCCTATCACGATGGTCCGGCCGCCGCAATTGTAAAGACCTTATTAATACTATCAGTATCAGACAAAATTAGCCGTCGGCAACCTGATTCAGCTTTGCTTGGCAATTGACAATTTGACATGATGATGATCGAAGTTGTTCCGACGAACAGAAATCCTGAGCATATCTAATCTACTACGTATCTATCAATGAATGAATGAATGATCAAATCGGCAAAGATTCCCGGCCATCGAGCACCGTTCGATCCAGTGGTCTTGGTTTGTCTCATCGGCAGGCATGACATGCTGTGCAGCTGCCGCCCACCCGAGAACAAAGGGAAGTTCGGCATGGTAGCTCCGGCTCCTCCTCGTGCGACCATTTCCCGAGAGGCTGGCACAAATCAGATGGGTTCCACACTGTCCAGTTATTAATAAGGGCCAGTTATTAAGGACACAAATCCGATCGGGGCCGGGACGATCTTGTCTGGCATTGCATGCATTAAACTCGTTCAACGCGACAAGCTAGTACTCCAGCTAGCATGGGGATGGAAGGCTGGAGCCTGCAGGAAGCCATGCTGTCCCGCCCCGATCCGTCACGTTCCGACATTTTTTTTTTTAAGGAAAATCACGTTCCGACAATGGACATACTCCTAACTGCAGCTGCATGTAGATAGACATCGATCACCGCCGCGGAGATAGAGATCCGGACTGCATGCATGCTATCAGAATTCAGATCAGCCCGCCACATGGCATGTACCAGAACCCCCCGGGCGCCATGTTAATTTGTCGGCAAAGCTGACAGCAGCCGCATTGATTGATGGATTAGCCTCGATCCGTCCCGTTCAGCTCCGGTCCGGTCCCTACCTCATTTGCGGTACGGTGCATCTTACATATTCCCGCGCGGGCGCCGCAATGTTGTAGTAAGATATACTAGACAACAGTCCCACATGTGTGCGGTGTCGCGACGCTCTCGTGACGTCCGGAGGAAATCGTAACCCACCGGACGACGCCGCGCCGCGTGGCTCCGGGCCTCGCGCTACAAAGAAAGCGGCGTCCGCCGCCGCCGTTGCCTGCAGCAGAGCCAGTGGCGGCGCAGCACTTGCACTAGCAGCAACACCAACAGGGAGCGGAGCCAATAGGCGTAGCGCCGCAACGCGCGCCGCAGTCGCGGTGGGAACGGAATGCGCACGAGCGCGCTAGCTGCCGACAACCCCTGCGTACGTCCACGGTCCACGACCTCAGTCGCCCACTGGCCAATTTTTGCGCGCGTCTTGGCGGGCGCGCCGCACGCACGCTCGCGTAGTAGAGTAGAAGAGGCCGGGAGGGCCAGTGGGGTGGGCCGGTTGCTCGCTGCCAACACCAACTACGCATCGCGCCAACGCCAGCTCCAGGCCTCCAGGCGCACGTTGCGTTGCGGCGTTGAGCTTCCCTTCCCTTTCCTTTCCTTTCCCTTTCCACCCCCCCTCCGATTTGACGTCGGCCGGCGCGGCCACGTTGCGCTGTCTGCACCTGCAGTGCTGACGGGTGGAGCGAGTGGTGGCGCTGAGGTATACTAGTAGTGCCAGTGGTGGAGACCGGTGACGAGTGACTTCAACCTGAGCCAACTTTACAATTACATGGCTGACCATGCCACTTCTCTGGCGCGCGCGTGCCGGCCGGCTCGTAGAACCGCCCACCTTCACCTTGCAGTAAGTCGCATCCGCTTTTTTTACGACGGCAGTAGTAGTAGTAGTAGGCTAGTAGCGGATAGCCAGATACTCGTGCTGGCGCAGATGTTCCAGGATAATTGGTACGGTGCGGTTCGAGTAGGCAGGCATACGTACCCAGCACCAGCAGCGGCGTGCACGGGCATAGGTCCGTTTTGGCTATGTACTAGCGAGCATCAGCACATGATGATGATGCTATGCCGTGGCGGAAAGCGGTGATCGAGCGCACACGGGTTTTTTATTCCGCCACCAGTGGTGGTGCAGAACGGATTTGGGGGGGGGATTTTCACTTCACCCCCGGCCCAGATGCTTCAGGCTCGTCAAATGGAGCCGTATGCTTCCCGGCTTAAGCTTGTCCTCGGAATTTGACCACATTAACCTCATCGATCTACTTATGCTCCACGCCTGATGATGCCATCAGTCTTTATTTGTGCACTCCAGCAGAAGCAGATGCATCCAAGTCCATGGCTGAAGAAGAAGCATTGTATTGCTCCGAGGAATTCCCTCACGTGGTTGAACGCTGGTACCATCGTATCGCTCCGGCTTCTCGATCACGAAAGCATCAGAGTCAGACCAATTTGCGTGGCAGATAGAACAGCATCCGATTTTGTTTGCGTTGCACTTGCACCCACCTAATGTACTAGGTGAACATTGCATCATATCTCCTATTTTGGCATCACATTGCAGGCAGGAGTAGGATGCCACTCCCGAACACATTATTCGGCGTTTCCCAATAGAAGCAGCACGTAACGAACTTTGCCACCGGGCAGCACGGCAGGTCAACAAACTGCACTTCAAGACTGCAAAAACATTGTATTGTACAACACTTGGCATCAGGTGCCACAGGATCAAAGAGAACGGGTGAAAGCTGGAGCACACCATTCGGTACATCGTTTGGCTCGTTCAGTGCTTGTCAGCGAAACCGGGATAGCTAATTACACAGGTAAGACAATCAGAGGGTTCTTCCACCTATCTAAATTTCCACGCAAGGTAATCATGAGGGGGGAAAAGGAAAGGCCAAAAGTTCTTCTGCTTAGTGGGCCAAGGGCCTAACTACATGCACACATGTGAACGAGGGTGTGGTTTCACTCAACGCCCAATTTTACCGACCCATCCTTTATAAGCTTCATGCTAAGGCTGTTGAATCTTCCTCTTGAATAGTGCCGGGATGCCTTTCTCCAATCTGTACCGGTCTTCATCATTGCTACAAATTCGTCATAGCTAATCTTGCCATCCTGCAGATGTAAATGGAGAAGATATTCATTCAGATGATTGGAGAACCAAAACAGCGATTCTATTAGATAGGAGAGTATAATGACCTTATCAGTGTCAACTTCTTGCAATATGTCATTCACCACTTCCATGCTATCAGCTGCTCCATCATCCACTAGAGCCTCTCGAAGTTCCTCAGGTTCAATGAAACCATTGCCATCCTTGTCAAAAAATAGGAAGGCCCGGCGAAGATGCTCGTCATTTGCCATCCTTTGCAAATGAAGGGAGACAGCCAAAAATTCCCCGTAATCTAGTGCCCCCCTACCATTTGTATCCACCTGTATGCCAATCAGGACTGATCAAAGATGTGCAAACTGCAGAGCACAGAACTCAATAGAAGATGAGCAGAGTGTACAGTACAAATCAGTCACAATTCAATAATCCAGCCTGCTCTCGCTGCCTCTTGCCACATTGTGATCAAGCTACATAAATGCAAACTATCCTACTGATACAAGCCAAAGATCCTCATGTGATACCGCAGATCACTTTGGATCTATGGTCAAATTGAATCCATCAGAGAACTCAAAACTTGCAACAACGACAACAAAAACTTAAGAAACTTCCTAATAAAACAAGTAAACAATGGCGCTCAAGGAGCATTGGAGAAAAGTAAATAATGAGAGTAAGACAAGTAGGCAACACTACTCCCATAACTTCCGTTCTCTTATTAGGCCTGTTTGGTAGAGCACTAGAGCTCCTCCTGCACTCCTGGTTCTGTGAGGACTGAGGAGTGATTCTCCAAGAGAAGTGGTTACGTTGGTGAAAGTGATTATTTTTTATTCTTTAGGATAAATTCTATGTAAAAGGTGATTCTGTTTGTGGAGTGAATCAAGAGAAGCTACTTTTTCAACTCCAAGCCTCCTAGTTCATTTCAGAGAATCACTTCATGGAATCAGCATAGAATCACTTTTCTGTTAAAGAAAACGGCTTGGCAGAGCTCCTCCTTGATTCAGCCCAGAGGCTGTTCTCGAAACTCTGCCAAACAGGCCTATTTTGCTGCTACACTACACAGTACCTTTTTTCCGTTGCTGGTATGAGACAAGGGCGTGCATTTCATTGATGAAATCATCCCATTATTGCCTCAAATCTGATAGTAAGCAGTCACCTAGTTGAGGTTCAGTTCCTATATATTGGGCACCAGCATTACTACCTAATACAGTGTAGGAAAAAGCATTCCCAATTATGGCACCATAGCTCTTGTGAGCTAGAAGGGACAACCGAGATCAGCAGGGGAATTTTCATGTCATTCAAAAGGAGTGCCTAACACACAGCACACAATATTCCATTGCCCACAGGCATGCATAGTCTAAACTACAGCAGGAATGAAACAATATGTTAACACCTAAGCAAATAGAAGGAAAATGGACACGTCTAACTGAACGAATTGGTCTATTAGACCTCACTAGGGTATGGTCAGGTCAGATGGCTATTTGACACTAAAAAGGGCGTACCCAGTGCAGAGAGCTCCCGCTCTGTGCGGGGTATGGGGAAGGGTGTCGGTGGCAAGCCTTACCCTCGCCTGTGCAATGCGAGGAGACCGCGACTCGAACCCGGGACCTTCCGGTCACAGTCGGTAAGATTCTACCGCTTGCACCAGGCCCGCCCTTCTAGATGGCTATTTGACACTAATGGAATATAACTGGGGCATATATCAAAGATGAATAATAGTCACCCTGGAAAATCTGCGCCACATTAAATGCCCCAGGTGCTTGGAACATTTGGTTGATGTGGATATAAAGTGGAAAATGCCATCAAGGCATAAAAAGGGATGTACTAGACACAGGGTTAAGATTATGAAGTTGGTTCAATGTATCTTCCCATGAAAATTACCATTGTTTGTCCTTCAATGCATCACATCTTCCTTGTACCATTTCTATTAACAGGTGATTTGTTAACCACCTAAGACTTCTAAGTAAATAGTAAATACAGAACTCTATCTTATCTGTTTCTAGGAGGATTCTTTGAATACTTACAGCTTCAATGAGCATCTGTACTTCTGATTCCGCAAGATGGGAACCAAGTTTTGCTATTCCGGTCTTCAGTTCTTCATAAGATACAATCCCATCATTGTCAGTATCCATAGTCTTGAACATCTCCTTTATGTCCTCAACTTCCTCAGCAGACAAATGATCAGCAATAACCTAGTCAAACACATACACCTAATCTTATCAGTCAATCCTGAATTGCTATGGCAGAGATAAGGGAGAATAAAATATCAGACCAGGATGAAAAGGTTCAATAGAGCAAGATACAGACCCTTAGAGCCCTTCTTTTGAATCTATTCATCCTAGAAAATTGTTTGAGCCTTGACTTTACAATATCTCCAAGAGGGACGTTAGGAGCCTTCTTCGCATTTTGAAGCCAAGGATGTTCTGTATTTTTTGGGGAAAAATGTCAACATTCCTCAATCAAAAAGGACAAAGTGAAAAAAGATTATACAGGGGGTGGGGGGGGTGGTTTGACTTTTTTTGGGGGGAAAGGAATTATGCTAAAGTATTATCCAAACATTTCTTGATGGAACCTCTATTTAAAAACAATGACAGTGCACAACATTGCTGCATTTGGCCTCCAAATATGTCACAAACTGCACCGTCTCAGAAACAGGTAGAGGTTCAAAGCTAATTTCAGATTCTAAGCATGGTTCATCTTTTACATAGCTTGGCACCTCATTGAATTGAAATAGCTCTTTCTTTTAGGGATAAAGTAGAATAGAATCATTCAATCATACTGTCCAAAATTTAACTCTGAAAATATCCCAATCAGATGCTCCAGAACAATAGGACAACAGTAGTGTTTACTAAGCATAGTGACCACCTCAGCAATGGAAATACAGCAGGAATGCCAAATCAAACTGGACACCATCACTGTTTTTTACTGTTGGAGGAATGGAAAAAAAAAGGTTGTGAAAAGCTTTATGCGGGGACTGGTCAACTGACATTTTTAAGAGTCCTCAAGGAAATAGGCAGGTGTCATATAATAGGGGCTTTGGATCAGGTGTCATATAATAGGTTGTGAAAAAAAAAGGTTGTGAAAAGCTTTATGCAGGTGACATTTTTAAGGCCTACTTTTTCTAGCATCAGTGATGACATACCAAGAACCTGCTTTGCAGTTAACCTGAGCTTTGGATCAGGCTCCAACATGCGTCGAACTAAATCTTTTGCATTTACCGAAACATTAGGCCAGGGTTCCCGCTTAAAATCGATATTTCCACGAAGAATAGCCTGCGCCACCCCTTGTTCAGTCTCTGCAGTTTTTTCCAGGTCAGGTTTCCTGAAGTAGAGTAAATTTAATGAAAAAATACAGGTTCAATAAAGAAGTTACCAGCCCAAAATGGAGGAACTCCACATAATAAAATATATAGGATAACTCCAGCACTCCATATGTCTATTTCTGGCCCATAGTTTCTCTTCAATACTTCAGGAGCCATATAATAGGGGCTTCCCACAATTTCTGAAAACTTTTCACCTAAAAAGTAGAACAAAAGATGAGAAAACGCCAGATAAAACTAGAGTTTACTTGTGTAGTACGCATGCCTGTCCTGCAAGTATTGCAAATCAGCAACGTCACAATGCCAGTCCTGAGGTTTAAATGCAGTATTTTTTTCATCTTTCTTAAGAAGGAAATTTTTTATACTAGATACTAATCTTCCATGGAAACTTGATAAAAGAAACACTTTCTCGTGAATCTCGGTTAGTGATTTAGTGATTACGCCTGGGTGTCTCGGTTGCCTTGCCACAACATCCTTAAAAGAGAGTTGCGGAGGGAGAGGATAGGAAGAGATGAAGAGTGGGAGGGGAGTTGGCCAGCAAGGCCAAGGGGCTGCAGCCGCTGCCGTCCCCGTTGGCTCTGGCTCTGGTCAGCTGCGGCACGGTCTGGAAGGGGGCAGTGGCAGTGGTTGATATGAAGGCACAGAGCAGTGAGGGAAGGGAAGCTGCTGAGGGAGGTGCCACTGGATGACTCATCAGGATAGCCTCTATGCAGATGGTACACGTCATGGAAGGGGAGGGCATATGGGCTGGGCCAGCCCCTTTACTACTACTCTTTTTTCTTCCTACTCCACAACGTTGTTTTGCCATTATAGTTTGTAATTTTGTATGATGTCGCCGTCTTAAGATCTAAGGGTAGTAGTGTTGAACAGCGTGTAGAAAGCCAACTAAAATCACGGCATAGAGCTAATGTAGAACAGTAGATTTTTGAACTAAAGGTTTCCATTTTGAATTCTATTAGAAGAGAAGAATTAGTGGTTTAGAAGAATGAAGAAGTCGCCTGTCAAGAAAACAGCATTGAATGAACTATCATAGTACCAACTGCAACCATACCAAGAGAACCTTAGCGGATTGATGAACAATTTAGTTCTTAAATAGAATATGAAAAACTTAATTCTGTAACAGCAAAAAGTAACCAGACAGACAATAATAGGTATTCAAAAAAGGAAAGTTTGGTCTCACGCAACCAGAAGATCGTCGCTTTAGTTACATACTGTCAAAAGACATCTGTACACTTAACTATCACTGAAACATCATTCTTTCCATTTTATACAATCAATTGCTCTTGCTATTATAGAAGTTAGGCAAACTGCATCTCTGGCAAGATCAAAGCAGTCCGTCCGAATCCCCTAAACAAGTGAGCCATGCACACAATATATCCACAGCTAGTCAGCTACCAATGCAGAACAACAGACAGAAGGCCTTAATTGGACCCCAAAAGCACAACGTGCCAACACGGAATCTTTAGAAATTAGAATACAACTTTTTTTGACCCATGCAACAGAAAACACCTACTCCCTCCGTTCCATATTAGATTACGTTTTGTGATCTCGCATGGAAACCAACGCTGAAGCCAAAATACCAAAATGACCCTCAAGGAGTAGAGATAGAGATGTATCGGGAAAAGAGAAAAGTGTACTGGGAAAAGAGAGATGTGCATTAGGAAGTGAGAATGTCAAGTATTTGGGGGCAAAATTTGAATGCTATAAGGAGGTTACCATAACTGGTGCCTCACACAGGCCACAGCAGGGGACTACGAGCAGTTAAACTGTGGGAGACGATGGAGGTGGGGAGGGGGGGGGGGGGGGGGGGGGGGGGGGGCGGTATCATGCTGACAGAGAATGGCCTCATGGAAGGGTGGAAGGGCAAACCATCAGTGTTACCAGGATCAGCCCTAACTTGACGTGAGTAATAAAGCATAAACTGAGAGGGCTTTGGATGGTATTTGAGTGTACCAATTTCTTTCTATGGTATATAACTTAAGTGACAACTTTTCAGCAGCATAAGGTCATTTTTTTCCTTAAAACAAAGTCTGCACAGTGACAGATAAATCTGTTCCATGAGCTGAGTACTCAAGTGAGTCAGTAAGTTAAGTCAGAGTGGACTGTCCTTGTGTACACACTATTTCATAAAGGAATCAAAATTTAGGTTGCAAATCCAAATGATAAAATGGCACATGGGCTATTCTTAATTAGATCTGTTTGTGTGGGTGGGTGTGGGGAGTGGGGGTCCAAAACCAAAAACACACAGAGAATGTTCAAGAAAAGAAGCACCTGACAGGAATCCTCTATAAAGAGTTCGCTGTCACAAAAGAAAACATCCACAGCAGCATCACAGTAGAGAACCACTTTATCTTACTTATCAATATCACAAATCCTGACTGCTAAGCTCACTTGATAAGTTGATGTAAATCAAGCAAATACTGTATACTGTATTTGGGAACTCTGTCGAGAGTAAATACTAGTAAACTTTTCATGAATTTTAATTCTGCAAGTGTAAGAATGTACATCACATCCACTCCGAAATACTAACAATTCAGTGCTATATAACTTCTACACAGCAGCGGAAACTGAGCTGTGACATATTCACATGCTAGTATCAAAGAAATAATGTATCGATAACAATGAATGTGATATAAAATGAATTTCACAACTAATGCACCACGAATTGTTCATCATAATCCCAATAATAGTGTGCCACACTACAAACATCCTAACACTTTGATGTACCAACCAGGCAACCACTGAGCCCACCACGATATGTTCACTCTTCATCAAACCAAGATGCTCTGTAAGAAGGAAGAAAGAGCCCGGTTGAACCAATGTCCTGAAAATTATCGTCAGTACGGCTAGATATTATCCTGAAAAAAAGGGAGTTAACAGTATCCACCGGACCACTACCAAATACTGCCTTGCAGCTAGTAATAGCCAATTACCGATGAAAGAACCACCAAGTTCTTTCCGGATTGCAGGGCTGGTAATAACCACATTTTTTATGGATTGCAGAAAAAAAAAGTACATTTTGCTACTCTGAGCTCTACTGCCCAGTTTCTTCCGGACCACCCCCACTAAAACCAGAAATCACGGAAGTGCGCAGAAAATTCTCCCAAATTGGGAAAGGATCTCGGTTGGGGTGACTCACCAGGCTTGAAGAAGATGGAGAGGCCGAAGTCGATGGCCTTGAGCGGTGAGGTCTCCTTCTTATTGGCGAAGAGGAAGTTCTCCGGCTTGAGGTCGCGGTGGATCACGCCGTGGCGGTGGCAGAGCTGGACGACCTCGACGATGGTGCGGGTGACATTGGCGGCGGCACGCTCGGTGTAGTGGCCCCGCTCGACGATGCGGTCGAAGAGCTCGCCACCCTCACAGAGCTCCATGACGAGGTGGACGGCGCCCTCGTCCTCGCACGCCTCCCGCAGGGACACGATGCTGGGGCTCTTGGGCAGGTGGCGCATGATGGCCACCTCCCGGCGCACGTCCTCGACGTCGACGGCCGTGCGCAGCTTGCGCTTGGAGATGGACTTGCAGGCGAGCAGCTCCTTGGTGTCCCGATCCATGCACAGGTACGTCACCCCGAACTCCCCGCGGCCGAGCTCCCTGTCCAGGACGTACTTGTCGTCGATCCCGATGACCTCGCACCCCTCGTCGCCCAGCACCGAGAGCCGCTTCTGCCCGCCGACGCCGTCTCCTCCCCCTCCTCCGCCGGCGCAGCCGTTCCGCGCTTGGTGCTGCTTCTTCTTCGCGTTGGATGCGGGGAAGTGCGAGGAGCTGACGTCCTCCCGCGCGACGGCGGCCGGCGAGCGGCAGCAGTTGCCCATGGCCGCCCGAGATCAGAAGGCGGGGCGGGACGCTAGGGTTGGAGCGGCATTTGGGGCGCTGGGGTGGAGGGGGAGAGGAGAGGAACCGAGGCAGGAAGGATACGGCCTGCGGAGAGAGAGAAGGCGGAGGAGAGGGGGAAGTAGAGGAGAGCACAGAGCCTACACAGCCTACAGAGCAGTAAAAACTGCTGTGCGGGCTAACGGTATGGATTAGGTGCTGGGGACGACGAACTGGGGACGCGGAGCCGGGGATCCGCGGGCGGTAGACTTTAGGCCGAGGAGGAGAATTTTTTTTATTTTTAACACTTTTTAAAACTAATTTTAAATCTAATACTATTTTATTTTTTTTTCAAAACTAACATTTTTTGCGCGCCTATTTTCATGGCGCGGCGAAACACCTATGCCGCGTCATTCATAGTGGCGCGGCGAGGGGATGACGTGACGACGACCGGAACGCTGACCGGTGACGTGGTAGGTTCTGCCGCGTCACCGATCTTGGCACGGCACTGATATGCCATAGCCCACGGTGCGGCACTGATGCGCCAAGGCCCACGGCGCGGTAGGACATGGACGCAAACAAAAGCCAATCAGCCTCAATTGCAATTGAACGGGAGCTGAACAACTACAAATGTCGCGACGCATTGAAACGAATATGAAGTAAATAAATGAAGTCCGTGCGCAAGTTGACAAGTTGTCACATAACATTTTCATTGGTTCAATATAAGTTCGACATAACCAACTAAGTTTGCAAATTTCGGATGACAATATTCGTTCGACATAAGTTCGACATAACCAACTAAGTCCTAGGAGTGTAAGGATCCTCGGACGCCTCTGCCTCTTCGGATTTATAGGTAACACATTGGGAGTGTAGCCAACGTCGGTGTGGTCGCGTTGCCGGTGCAAACGGCTCGTACCCTTGCAAGTATATGATATGCACGATTACTTATAATATTTATGATCGTTAGTTTATGGAGCCTACGTATTTAAAGAAACTACTTTTGTTACTACTTGTGAGGCTCCTTGGGCCAAGCGAGACACCACGTAGCTGAGACATGTCGATCCCGTCCTGCTGCCAATCGTCCCACTGGTGGTGCTGTATGTGAAAGCCTAGGAGGTCGTCGTTGTCATCGTCGTCCTCGTTTGCAGGGTCCTTCCCAGCGCTATGATGTGGTGGTGTACGCACTGCGGAAGCGGTACCTGTCACTGGCTGAGAATAGCCAGCTGGTGTCCTCAAAGATCCAGAAGATGTGCCACCCGACCACGTCGGGTAATCAGGTTCCACCCAAGGAGTGTCCATGCAGCTCAACTTCTGAGCTAGCTTCCTGCAGCTCCGCTTCATCTTCTGCATAAATAGATGTTAAAGTTAGTGCATTTCCCAAACGCATATACACTAAAGAAATATTTTTGGAACGGACAAGTTTATGTTTACCTCCACAAAAGCCTCGAGAACGTCTGGCCGCTGCCCTCTAGACTCGTGAAGCCGAAACGCTGCTTCGTTGGACAGCCTTGACAATTGTGTCGCCTAGGTACAAAAACACGGTTGGATAATTTTAGTACGCATACTTAATACCAAATGGATAACAAATTATACCATTCGAGTATCTTACCACGTATCTTTGAAGCGGGGCTCTCTGTAGTTGTGTGTCGTCCCTAGTAGCAACGTCGTATACATCTTCGACCATATCTTCCTCGTCGTTCTCGTTAATCGGCTCCTCAGTGTACGGGGGCTTGATATGTGTCCTCGTAGACCTGTGAAGCCACCGCAGGTACTCGTCGAAGGTGTGTTGGTCATGTGGGGGACTCACATCGATCGACTACCGGTCCCTGGTCTGCCACAACTAGATGTACGCGTTGTGTGTCACGCGCCAATCATTGGTCTTGTACCTCTTTCTATGATCATACCTGCAATAAAATAATTGTTAGTTGTACCATACATACCTTTGAATTGTAGCTTTGTTATTAATCGATAACACACCCGTGTAATTTTTGGTTGGTGGAGTAAAACGGTGTTAGGTAGCCTGTCATTCTTTCAAACTACCTACACACCCTGATGAGCAAGTGAATCTCGACCATGTGGAAGAAAAATAAGAGGGACGTTGCAGCGATACTCGTCTGACTCATCTCTAATGACAGGACTCAGATAGTCCTGGAGCTCCGGAGCATCCTAAGGACACTGATGCACCTAAATATTTCGTAATTGAGTTAGGTTGTGATATAGTGTACATCGAACAAGACACATGTATGATAGTAAAGATAGCGTAACTTGGTGCTGTGTCAGGACGTTGAGACAGTCCGTGTACTCCCTGTACTTACGCCTCGCATTTCCTCTAACTAACTCTACTTGCGTCCAGATATACAGAGTTGTAGGGAGTGTATCCTGCCCGTTCCAATGCTGCATTGAATACGGTAATGAATTAGCCATTAATAATTTCATCATATGTAACTACCTCGAAGAATATAGTGAACCGAAACACTTATAGGGAAACCAGTAACAAGAGGCCTCCTAACGGGCCATCGTTTCCAATACCAAAACCTAGAGTAGGAAGGAGCAACCTCCAAGGTTCGCATACCTTGAGGTGCGATGACAGGAAACGTATAGCTGTCGATACATCCATGTTAAGACTGTGCTGCCCCAACTATACGCCGCTATGTTATCCCACGACTGAAAGGTCCTAATGGCTAGAGGGGGTGAATAGCCTAATAAAAATTTATACAATAACACTTAATAAAATGGTTAGACAATTATGATGCGAAGCAAGTGTTGCGCTAGCCTACTCAAAATACAAGCCACCTGCCACAATTCTAGTTTAGATAGTGTATATTTACACAAAAGCTATGACACTACCTTATGTTAGTGTGCTCTCAAAGGCTAACTAAAGAGCCACACTAACCAAGCAAGCAAGCTCTCACAATTAGCTACATTAAAGAACTTATCAACTAGTTTACGGTAAAGTAAAGACAGTGATCAAGAAGGTTATACCGCCGTGTAGATAAGAAAACAATCAATCACAAGGATGAATAACAATGAAGACCAATCACCTCGGAATCAATGATGAACATAATGATTTTTTATCGAGGTTCACTTGCTTGCTGGCAAGCTAGTCCTTATTGTGGCGATTCACTCACTTAGAGGTTCATGCACTAATTGGCTTCACACACCAAACCCTCAATAGAGTGCCGCACAACCAACACAAGATAAGGATCACACAAGCCACGAGCAATCCACTAGAATACCTTTTGACGCTCTATCGAGGAAAGGTCAAGAACCCCTCACAATCACCACGATCGGAGCCAGAGATAATCACCAACCTCCGCTTAACGATCCTCGCTGCTCCAAGGCGTCTAGGTGGTGGCAACCACCAAGAGTAACAAATAAAATCCATAGTGAAACACAAACACCAAGTGCCTCTAGATGCAAACACTCAAGCAATGCACTTGGATTCTCTCTCAATCTCACAAAGATGATGAATCAATGATGAAGATGGGTGGAAGGGCTTTGGCTAAGCTCACAAGGTTGATATATCAATGAAAATGGCCAAAGGTTCTGAGCTACAGCCGATCATAGGGCTTAAATAGAAGCCCTCACGAAATAGAGCCGTTGTACCCTTTCACTGGGTACTGATCGGGGTGACCGGACGCTCCGGTCCTACTGACCGGACGCTGCTCCTCAGCGTCTGGTCGTCCGATGGCGGCCACGTGTCTCTTGCATTCAATGGTGAATGTTTGATCTCAATGGTCGACATGTTGACCGGATGCTCCAACAGAGCTGATCGAACATTGGACCCTCATTGTCCGATCGTTTATAGTAAGGGTCCAAAATGTGTTTTTGCCGACTAGATGCGTCCGGTCAAGCTTGACCGGACCCTGCCAGCGTCCGGTCATATTGTGACTTCTTACTGTGCTAACCGACAACACGACCAGACGCAACCCTTCAGCGTTCGGTCGTAGAGCGACCCAGCGTCCGGTTAGTTGATCGACGCCAGCATCACACTGTTACACATGACCGGACACGTCGGTCCCTCAGAGGTCTAGCGTCCGGTCACTGTATAACCAGCGACACTTACTCGTTTTCACTTCTAACTTCTCTACCCTTGCTCAAATATGCCAACCACTAAGTGACTCACCTTGTGCACATGTGTTAGCATATTTTCACAAATATTTTCAAGGATGTTAGCATTTCACTAGATCCTAAATGCATATACAATGAGTTAGAGCATCTAGTGGCACTTTGATAACCGCATTCCGATACGAGTTTCACCCTTCTTAATAGTACGACAATCAAACCTAAATGTGATCACACTCTCTAAGTGTCTTGATCACCAAAACAAAATAGCTCCTATGGTTTATACCTTTGACTTGAGCTTTTTATTTTTCTCTTTCTTCTTTCCAAGTCCAAGCACTTGATCATCATTATGGTATCATCATCATGTTATAATCTTCATTTGCTTCACCACTTAGAATGTGCTACCTATCTCATGATCACTTGATAAACTAGGTTAACACTTAGGGTTTTATTAATTTACCAAAACTAAACTAGAGCTTTCAACGGCTGTTGTAGAATGTCAAGAAAGATCCAGCTGATGGTGTTGCCTGAGGCGTCTGGGAATAGAAAAGCACCAAAGAAGTGTCAGAGCCATACTCTAGTGAATCTATCAATCTGAGATTCATCAGCCTGTGGGTCCAAGTAATCAAAGCGCTCTGTGATCCACGACGATGAAACACCATAACTTTTCCTGAAATTCACCAAAGAAAACAAGACCCGATGGCTGTAGAAAAGCAATGCAAGTATTAAATAGACTTGAATTGCTCCCTTATTTTTCTTGAAAACCTCGTCGTCCGGTGGAAGAAAGCCAGTGAACTGAGCCACCAGCTCTCTCCAGTGATCGTTGTCAACTATACCTGTCACTGGAAGTCTCCCCAACCAAAGGCCAAAGATAGCCTTCATGTCCTGCATGGTTAAGGTCATCTAGCCGTAAGGTAGGTGGAACATATAGGTCTCAGGCCTCCACTTGTTATAAAAATAGAACGACTATTAGTTACCTCAAATTTGTTATAAGAATATTTACATACAATGAAGGCACTCGCACCTGTCTACAACTGCAGTAAGTAGTGTTGGGTCAATGGGCGGAAGACCGTAGTTGACAACACCGATAAGCTTGAGGAAGCCGGCATATCGTATGTACGACGCGTAATGCTCGTCCCACTGGTGCACCCTGGTGTGCGTGCGAGATCTCAAAGAAGGCAAGAGCACCTCTGCATCGGTGTCAGTCAAGAAGTGCGCTCGGTGCGGGTCGTCGTACTCCACCTCAAGAAAGGGGTACAACGGGTGCTGCGTGGGAAGGGTCATCCTGTTACAATTTGATAAACAAAAGGTTAGAGTATTCAAATTAACAATATTCAAATTAACATTATGTAGCATTGTAAAATTTGAACTACTTGTTATGCAATACGAACACAATATGAAAGCACATGTATATATTCAAAGTAACATTAACAGACATATTAAACAACTTCACTAGAAAAATAAGCAACTTCTATGTATAGCTGTTCAGACACAAGATAACCAGAAGATGCCATAACTGCATTTGCTATATAGCTTTCTTTTCTTTTTCATTGCACTATTGGTTTAAAGTATATAATTTACTCAATCTATAATTAGGGAGATATCATAACTGCATTTGCTATATAGCTTTCCTTTCTTTCCTCTCATGATAGCCTGTTTTCATCCACCAGAAGTGATGGCCTTTCCCCACTCGCTCTTCACGTTTAAGCATTTACGTCCAACTTGAAAAGACAAATTAAAGCCACGGCTTCGCGCTAGCGAGTACGTTAAAAACTTTTTGTCAACTTTAGAATAAAAATGAATACGGATAATACGGGAAGCTATTCACGGCACCGCGCTAATGAGTATGCTAGAGGTTACGTTACTGACTGCTATACGAAAACGGATGAATGTATCTATGGGCGGGTGAACGTATCTATGGACAATTTAGGAAAACAAAACCATGGTCTCGTGCCGCTGAGTATGCTAAAAGCTTTTTTGCTAACTTTAAAATAAAAATAGATACAAATAATATAGAAAAATAACCATAGCCCCACAATAACAATATATATACTAAAAGCTTCTTTGCCAACTCTAAAACGAAAGATGATGAATATATTTTACAAAAGAAATTTAACAAAACGTATACGCATAATTCATTGCACACGAGGCTGTTGATATCCCTAACAAATACCTATATGAATTTTACAAAAACTAGCTGAATTTTACAAATACCTATGTGCGTGGCTGGTGGGCGTGTGCGGGCACGGCGGGACTGGCGCGCCGCTGTGCGTGACGCGACCAGCGTAGCGGGCAGGCGCTGTCGGTGGACGGGCGAGCGGGCGTGCGCGGCGGCGGGCAGGCAGACAGAGGGAGGGCGGTTCGCGGATGATATTTACCTGGGACTGCTGCGCCGTTAGGGATGGCGCGACACTGCCGCGCCAAGATCAGTGGCGCGGCAGAACCTGCCATTTCACCGGTCAGCGTCCTGGTCGTCGCTGCGTCATCCCCTTCGCCGCGCCATCATGCACGGCGCAGCACAAGTATTTCGCCGCGTCACGACCAGAAGTGTTAGTTTTAGAAAAAAAAAATAAAACAGTATTAGATTTAAAATTAGTTTAAAAAAGTGTTAAAAATAAAAAAAAAATGGAGGAGGACAAGGCGGGGAAGGGCGGAGGGGAACATTCTCACGTGGCATCTCGGCGTGTGCGTGACAGGTCACCGCCCTGTGGGCTGCGCAGTTTGGGGTGTGTTTCTGGGTGCGATTTGGGGTTTTGCGACGCCGTGAGCGGCTGAGCCCATGGCAGTAGCAGGGTGGGTGGTGCCGTCGTGGTGGCTGGTGGGGAGTTTGACTACGCTCACTTGGGCCCTGGCTCGGACGGCGTGGCGATAGGAAAATGGCGTGTCCACTAGAGTAATGTTTTTCTAACACTTTTGCTAAGGAACAGTGCCCTGAAATCAGGCTTTCGTTCCGATAACATGTGTGGTCGTCAATCATGCTTAAAGAATTGTGTCTACTCAGTGTGTTACTTGTTAATTGTTTTTATATCGATTTAGATCAAAATTTTGTAATTGTCTTACTATAGAAACAATTATTTGTTGTTAATGAATTTTTTATTGTTAATTGTCGTTGTGTGAATTTAGATCATAATCTAGCACCGTTAGATCTTCATCTAAAAGCTCACCGTTGTTGCCTAAATAGATGCTATTTTTCAGGCATATGAAAATAGCAAATCCCTTTTTCTAAATATACATTGATTTATATCGTGTCTACTCAACCTTTCTAAGTTAAGTTTGGAAATATTTTAAAAAAAAAACTTAGCATCTCATGATAAGTAAATGGTTCTTATAAAACACGTTTATGAAGGATTTTTTTTAAAAAAAAAGCTAACTATAGTCAGTCGCTTTTGTTAAATTGTGTTTTGGAAATGTTTGTTTGGGTCAGTTAGAGTGAAACTTGGTTTTAGGTTTATTCAATTTAGCTAGGTATATAAATGTACTTCTTCTCATGTAAAAGGAACTTTGTTTCTCTCTGTGTTTCCCTCTGCCTTTTTTTTTTCTCCATTACCCTCTCTTTGATTCCCATCCATTGTCCAATCGAAGAAGCAAATGTACACTAGGAGAGGCATAGCGTGGCACTAGCGCTAGCACCACAGGGTGGTGTCGGCAGGGGCAGAAGTAGTAAATTTAGGCTATTGGCTTTTCTACTGGATGGCTGATAATCGTTACTCGAAAAAAGTTGGAAAACTCACGCATGATCTCCTCTTAAAAATAAATAAATAAATAAAGCGTGGTGCTTGTTTAAATATCCCATGGATGTCTGCAGATGTTGTCTTGCAGAAGCTGCCCTATCCGTTGTCTTTCTAATTAGCGGTCTTATTCAAATGCATAGGGGGTAAATTTTCAATTCACACCATAGTATTTTCAGATATGATACCAAAAAAAATCATGAAATGCCGTGTGTGACTTGCGCACCACACCTGAACCTGAACTTTGGCGTCCTCTAGTTTATCTACCGCTTGACTCAATCGGTGGATATGCTATGCTATATATTCAAACTCCTTTGTTGAAAATGGCAAAATCCCAACAAATCCACGGACTTTCTCCAACCACCATCGGTAGCGGATAGATTATGTATTATTATACGGTCTTGCGTCATATTTCAATACCCATGGACTCCCCATGACAATCAGAGCCAGAGCCTACCTGGGGATCCAGGTAAGCGCAGCTGCAAGCTCCGACAGAGAAGTAGCCATGCCAAATTGCCAATGCCATGCTCCCGACGCTAGGGGAGTAGGGGGAGAGGGCGACAGAGACAGCTAATGCCCGACGAAAGCACGCCGCGCTTCCATAACGATGCGACGCGTGAAACTTACAGGTAAACAACACGTTCGTTTCGGCTTATACGAGGATTATAAACTGGAACGGTATTTTTTTTCCACATCAAACCAGTCAATAATACTTGTGACTTATAATCCACTGTCATTTTAGCTGAAACGAACCAGAAAGCAGTGCAAGAAGGCAGGCCGATCTTGGGTAGAGGGGCACAGTGAAATCCTCGAAAGCGGCAGGGAAACATCGCCGTCGGTCCCGGTTAAAATCATCGGCTGCATCCGTAGGCAGATTGTGCGGGTCCGCGCGGCGCGGCGCGGCAGCTGTTCTGGGTACGCTACGTACTGGCCTGACCGCCCATGGCCACAGCCCACAGGCGTCACCAGGACCCAGCCTCGGCGGCGGCGGCGGCGGCGGCAGCAGTCACATCTCCATCGTGGAGAAGTCAAGACGCCAAGGCTGGCTGCTGGCCTGCTGCCGCCGTCGCATGTGTGTACGTACAGCAGCAGTACAGGGGCAGGTCAGGCACTCAGGCCCCGGGCAGCCAGGCAGGAGAGGAAGCGATCCGTTCTTGCTTGGCGACTCGGCAGGTGACAGCCAATAACCAGTAATGAACTAGTCGTGGGCTCGTTAACTAGCGGAATTGGATCTCGGCGAGAGGGAAGTCCTATCTGGTGTGCACCAACCTTTGCTTAAAAAGCAGCAGGCTGGGGCTCCACTTGGTGTACCCTTTTCCCTTGGATGCCATCATGCTCCATGCATGCAAGTATACAATCCTGTTCGCTCTACAGTACACTACTAGTACTTGTCCTACTTCCCTTCTCTACCAGGAGTCCAGGTCGAGGGTGTCCAATACGTCTCCTCCTCGTACAGCCTGTTTCGTTTCGGCTGAAACGATCGTAGATTATTACTGTTAGTTAGTTTGATGTGAAAGAAAAATATTGTTTTGACTTATAATCAAGATCCTTCACGATCCACCGAACAGGGGCTAATCATTGGCCCTCTTCGATGCCGCGTGGCAGCGAAATCGTATCCTCCGCTCGTCTGCCGTGCCACACTTCAGGTTCACACTTCACACACAAGCAGGTGCCGTTGCAACTCAATCAAACAGTCAAATCCATGGAGGAAACGGCAAGGAGGAGGCGCATCAAAGCCCCTACGGTACCGTTCTGACGTCGTGAAACGGAAAGGTTAAAAGCAGGGGGGCCCGAGGCGGTGGGTGGTGTGGCGCCGCAGTGGCCAGCGGCGCTCGCTCGTCCACCGGAACAGGAGCCCGCCATGTGCGCGAAACTGTACAACGAAGCACTGTTCCTGCCGTCCGTGCCCGGCAGGGTGCGTCACACACGGTACAGGCCTACAGCTACAGGCGATTCTTCGCACGCAGAGGCAATGAATGCCTCGCAGTTGAATTCCAGGGCGAGCTCGTGGCAATGCTGCGTCGCGCACTCGCCGTCGGACTGGACTGGGTGGGGGCGCCGGGCGCGGCCGGGCTCGAATCATTGGGTTGCTCTGTTGCTGACTTGCATCGATCGCCTAGTGGTGAGAAACGAAACGGGCGTTGCTGCCTGCGCGAGGTGACCCTGTACGACGATAGGACGTACCAATGCCCATGACCATGAGAGAGTAGTAGCAATGTTACCACTCACCAGCCCTTGTGAACCTACTCCTAAGTACGTACGCTTGTCGGACAAGTTCGTCCGTAGTGTCCCTGTTCGACGTGATCTCTCGGTGCTAGGAATTCGCTGTAACGCCACTTTCAACTCCTATCCATATACTTAGAGCGAGTATTATAAGCGGCGAAGAGCTGGCGAAATCCGACGTAGGAGAGAGAAAGCAGGAGAGAGAAGAAAGCGGGCGACTCGCGAGACGTCGGTAAAAAGCGGGCGAAATGCACTGTGGCTGCCGCTCCCCCACTCCGGTTCTTCCACGTCGCAGCGAAGTATTAAAGATCGGTGGAGTCCGCCACCACTGCTCTGCAGCTCGGGTGATCTGAAGCTTCTTGCAGCCGGCGAGCGGGCGTATCCATTAGCCTTGCTCTTATCGTGACAGCGACAGTACTATGTCGGAAAGTGAAATCACTGGCATTGGCGATCCATCTCTGCCTCATTGCCATTTTGGGCTGGGCCAGCCAGCAAAGCCGAGGTACTGGCCTAGTGGCCTACTGGGTAGTCTCTGAAGTGATCGCGGCAAGCCGCCAGCAGCCCAGCATCGGCCTTCCCGTGTCACACTCACACCGCTTAGCCCGGCCCGACTCATAAAAAAAATTCCTAGCTTCCTGTGGTCGTCGTCCGTCGTCGTCGAACCCCCCTTCCCTTTGGGCACCTCTCTCCTTCCCCCGAAGAGGAGCGAGGAGGAGCAGCGCAGCCGCGATGGACCGCGTCCAGCTCGTGCTCCTGGGCCTCCCCATCCTCCTCTTCTGCTCCGACGTCGTCACCCTCTTCGCGCCTCTTCCGCCGGCGGCCCCCGAGCCCGACAAGGCTCCCCACGCTTTTCAGCCCGGCGACGCCTCCGCCGCCGACGCCTCCGCACACGTGGTTTGTATTAGTACGGCTCCTGATTGAGTGGTTTGGTGCCCGATCTAACTGTTTGAGCTGATGGCGATTCTTGTGCTTTGCTTCGGCTTTCTCCTTCGCAGGAGCCGCAGGTGGATGGACCTGGCTCCGGCACCACCGTCGACTTGAAGTTTTGCGCCTCATGCTCGTACAGGTGATTCTGTGTACTTAGTGTTGGCTTTCTTAATTGGCATGGAGTTGGAGGAACCGATAATGATGACGATTCTTTGTATTAGTTACTGAATGGGTGGTCAAATCCATGAAATTTTGCTTGATTTACTAAGCTGGAAGGTCGTGTAGGTACACAAGCATGGGTAACGCTGTTGACCATGCTGAAATCTACCACTTCTCCTCTGTATTGTACAATTCCCCCAAAGATGAACTATTAGAATTTGTATTGTACAGTTACCCATGACACAACATGACAATTAACTAATTAAGCTTGTCTTTGCTGGAGTTATATGATGGTCTAAGATCTTAAATGCTTTATCGTTGTTGGAATGAGCTTGGGCGGGTGTTGGCAGAGAGATGAGGAAGAAGAAGAGGGGTGGGGGTAAGATAACCATGCCTACGGGACTAGCCAAAATTCTTAAGTAGGTGATCAAAAAGAGAGGTTCTAATCCCAACTTACCTTTGCATGTTTTTCTTTTAAGATAATCTAACAGTACAGTATGGCTGCAAACGACAAGCTTGCCACTTTGCCAGTGGTTACCAGCTAGCCAGGATACTGATTTCAATGCATTCACCTCAACTAACATATCTTTCAAACACTAGTTTCTAACTCTTTTGTTTGTGCTCTTTAGTCTGGTGCGAGCATCAGAGTCTACACAGCATGGACTGCTCTCTGGGGAATGGATCAATCGGATATTTCTTAGTTCTAACTCTCCTCCATGGTCTTAATCCAACTGTGCTGATGGGTTATATGGGCTGTAAAAGCAATGCACAACTACTTGTTCCAGAAAAAAAAACAAGAATGATTTTTCCTCATGTACTTTGGTTGGGGTTTTTGGCCTTGATGGTGCATACTGGTTGTGCTAGGAAAGACAAAGTGATTAAAAAACAAGAGGGGACATGCATTTGTATGCCATTTGTTCATTCTAGTCGCCTAATTGTCTTCTGTCTGTAGCTAAGATAAAATGTGATAAAAGTTTACAATGTGTGATGAACGTATGTTCTCATGCCATCCCTTAAAAAGAACATTGAACCTTCTTTTGGTATTATAAACAGCTCTACAGATGTTGGTGCAAGTTCAACTGCAAAACCTCTTTATTGACATGCTTTAATAAAAATCTTGTAGAGTATAGTAGTATGCTTTTTGTGTTTATGCTGCTGTCATTTTCTACAATCATCATGCTTTTCCTTCCAAGATAAGGAAAACTTCCATGCTTTCTTATTGAAAGAATGACCCTGTGTATATATTGTATGAGAGATTGCTGATTTCATGTCAAATTTTGTAGGGGGACTGCAATGACCATGAAACGGGTGCTGGAAACATCATTTCCTGGGATTCATGTTGTCTTGGAAAATTATCCTCCACCGTTCCCCAAACGTGCACTCAGTAAAGCTGTACCCCTTCTTCAGTTTGGAGCGATGGCAACATTAATGGCTGGTGATCAGATCTTCCCTAGATTTGGAATGGTTCCACCTCCTTGGTACTACTCACTTCGTGCTAATAGATTTGGGACCATGGCATCAATCTGGCTGTTTGGCAATTTCGCCCATTCATTTCTACAGAGTTCTGGTGCCTTTGAAGTTTATTGCAATGGGCAACTGGTAGGTTCCTATGAATACATAATTTTACTGCAATATCGTTCTGCAGTACTTTACTTTTATTTGCAATATTATATTTTCTCGGAATCATTTCTTGTCAACTGCTTGCACTTTGCTGGGCACTGAAGCTTCCTGTGCTTTACTTCAGTGAGCTATTCTTATTTCCTCTTGATAGAAGCTAGTAACATTTTGGAACCTGAGGTAAACTAGTTCCTTTTCCTGGATCTCTAAACTGAAATGTGGAGGTCAGGTCATGTTTATGCTTACAATGTCTTCATATGTTGGTACAACTATCAATTGTTGGTCGCAAAGCTTTGGAAAAAGAGCAAGTTATTCTGGAACAGATGAGAGAGCAGGGTTTGTTATGTTTGTTTGTATGGCATCTGTGCTTTTCTTTCTCTTGGTGGAGTCAAAGTACTAATCTGTCCAAACTTTCTTATGTCATCATTACTGAAGTGTGTATTAGTTGTACTTATGCTGCATAGTACTGTAGCCATAGCCAAACAATGAGACTGAAAGTGGTACTATAAATGCAACAAACCAAGTAGGGGAAATTGTTGAGTCCGTAATAGTAGATGCCTATGCTGCGTAGGCCATTCCAAAATGACAAGTGGTTGGTGTTTGTAAAAATAGCCTGGGATCTAGGTCTTTCCATTCATATAGAATCACAAGCTTCAAGAAAGCTTATTTTCTTATATATGCAGTCCATATGGACCATTTATGCAAATGCTAAATATGATGAACAATCATAGTTCTTTGAAGTGGAACTATAGTCTTACTCTTTTTCACATGCAGTGTTTGAACCATTCCTGGATTCTCCTTTTCCGTAACTGAATTTCTTATGCAGCCGACCTGGATCTGTCTTGCTTATGCTAGCAATTTCTCCACTTTTCAGGTTTTCTCCAAACTGTCTGAGCAGAGGTTTCCTAGTGAGTTTGAGCTACAGGAGCTCATTGGCAGCAGGATACCGGATTCTCAGATTCTGGAAAATCTGGAAAAAGATCTGGTGTTAGATGATGCTGATTCTGATGATGCCATGAGAGACTAGCTTTGCCTGTTTGTTACTAAATAGACAGAACTTGAGAGTTTCACAACTTAATTGTCAAACACACATTGTCTTATAGTTTAAACTTTATTTTCCCCACTTATGTATGTACATAGTTATACCATAGCTATGTAATAACAAAATTTTCTGTTGAAGTCGTGTGAACTCAGAACTATCACAGATTGCAATAGCTCATTATTTGCTTAAAGAGGATACAGACTTGCACCATAGTACTTCCGATAACACCTGGGGTTAGCACTGTCTACAGAAATGCTAGTGTGCTAGGTGCTAGCTCGGTTGAGATAACCAGGTCCTGACAGCGTACAGATCACATGTCATTTATTGAACGAAGACAAACTACAACTGGAGTATCACATGAAGTCGGGAAATAAATCAATGTCTATACATTCGTTGTCTCAGGTTGATGGAGAATATGAATTACAACAATTTTTCTCAAATCTTCAGGTGCATAGGAAGATGGAGAGGAAGCAATTGCCCTTGGTTCTTACTCGTCTTGTCAGCCATCCTGGTTTCTTCCTCTTCCTCTTCTCCAACTCTTCTTTCTTCACCACCTTGTTGTCTTCATTGTTGATCATCACAGTGATCAATTGCTCAACGTTGCAGGTGCACAAGGCGAAATTGGCAGACATGTTCGATGCAATGCACTAATGCAGTGTGTGGACTCTTTGAAGTTGCGATGTGTATATATAGAGCAAGTTTGGATGGCTGGTCAAGGGGCCTCTCCGTACGTACGGTATGGTACAAAAGTTACGGTTAAGAAACGCGTCAGTATAGTATATTCGTCAAACAATACAAGTTTTACGCCGTACGAGTTCGAGTCCGGAACATGCTGTTTGTACACACGTTTTTGTTGGTCTCCACCTGTGTGGTGCTGGTAAATTTCTTATGTGTACTGTGTATATTCTATAAGTGCAAGTGAGAACACTCGAACAATGGCAGCTCTTGCTGCTTGCTGCATTGGTCAATACTGATTCGATATGCAAGAACCCCATACATCCTGAAAATGAGGTAATTTTAGGTTTGTTTCACCATACATATCACCCCATTGTCTGGCTGCATGCATATACAAACTGTGTCAAGCTTTGATTCATGGATGTGAGGTCTTCAATCACCTTTTTGTCTCCCAATATAACTGTGCTGACGGAGTGAGCTACTGTGTCAGACAAAGGATGAGATCGAAACCGAAATTGCAAATTCAAGGACTAAATCGGCTGTTTTGATACTTGAGGGACAAATTTGTGCTTTAGATAAAAGTTTAAGGACGAATATGGCTATTTCGCACCCATACAACAACTTGTATGGTGGCACCACTTTAGTCCAACAAGTTGCAAAACATATAAATGGATGCATGGACTTGTTGAATGTGCACATCTACGCTCACATGTAGGCCACATTGAAGGACCGAGCTGGTGACCAAGGAGAGAGTGAATGGGAGCCGAATCAAAATATCTCCGAGAGAAACCGGGCCTTGGTCCCAGGTTTGAGACACAACCATCCACGGTATGTTCACCCCCTCGGTCCCTCGATCCAAGCCTCCACCACGTCTGTTCTTCACTGCTCTCGGTCCATTAGCACGAACTTGCACACCTTCCCCATTGCCATCGATCTCAGTGCTCCACACCTGCACACCACAAGACAAGAGACATATCGTACAAAACCAACTCACGCAATGGTTATTCTCCACACTAAATCAAAGCTTGATCATCTCCTAACAATCACTCAACATTTAACGCACACATGGGAACATCTCCACCATGTGTTCGCACACACGACGCCAGGTTCCCAACCTTTAAAGCCCCTTTGGAACAAAGGATTTACAAAATATAGAAATAGAAAAATGTGGGAATGAAATGTCCTAACACTTCAAATCCTACGGTGTTTTAGATGTCTTTAGAAGCAATGTAGAAAAAAGCACAGGAAACAAAACAATGAGGTTGAAGCTCATGTTTAGTTTCCTCCAAAATTCTTTCGCAATGGTCCAATCCATCGGAATTAAAAAAATTATTAGGAAACATTCCTCTGTTCTAAAGGACCTTATAGGAATTTTTACTATAGGATTTAGATTCCTTCAAAATTTCAATATTTTTCCTCCATTCCGAGGTTTCTTCTATTTTTCAATTCTCTCCTCGGGAAGGATGTAAAATTACGTTACGTATAAATATAAATCCAATCCGTTTTCTATATCTAAAAGTATGGCCTCGTTCGCTTCGCTGAAAAAATAAGCAAAACACTGTTATGTCTGATTTGTTGGGAGAGAAAAATACTGTTCCAACTAGAAAAGAAGCGAGTTGGAGTTGGAGTTGGAGTTGGAGTTGAGTACTGTGCATTTCAGGCCTTCTCTCCATTTTTCCATCAAAGACAAGATTCGGAGATCGCCCATCTTTTGGTTCTCTGGAGTTGAGCGCCGTCCGCATCTACAAGACTGCAACTCCAGGGACCAGGGTCGTCGCCATCGCCACTCGTCAGAACGAGACCACGAGCACGAGTGCGGGATGCTCAGTCTCGGGCCTCTCGGCGCCCACATCTCGCCGCTGTCCTGCTCCACATACCACGCTCCCCTACTCCAATCCAAACGACTCTCTCCCGCACCCACTGCCCCCGCCAGCGCCGCGGCCGCGTCCTGCGCGCCTCGCTCACTCTGCTTCCTCCGCCGCAGGAGCAGCCGTTTCGCAGCGGAGCGGACCCGGAGGCCTACCATGGCCGCGGCAATCTCGCTGGAGGCCGGCGGGGGCCTCGCCCACGACCTAGGGTCCGCAGCCGTCACAGCTGGTGTCGCCCTCGCGCTCCTCAAATTCTTCGAGGAGCTCGCGAAGCGCGGCGTCTTCGAGCAGGTTAGACCGGCTACGCCCTTCGTGTATCGCGTCGCCCCTTCCTTCTGCGCTTATCTTCGCCGATTTAGCGCGACTACGAGACTACTAGTAGTAGCGTCAGAATTTCACTAGAGTACTAGCACTAAGGAAGCCAGTGCTGCATTACCCTGGTGAACGAATTGTAACAGAAACGAGTTGGGAATAGTTTCTATCATATGAAATGTGCTCGTCTGTAGTACAATTTGCATGTTCAAACTACTCAATGTTGTGGTCGCTCGTTGTTGTTGAACCCACTTGCGGAAGCTGAGAGTATTACGATTCACAACATCACTACTCACTAGCAGTCCAATGAGGTGCTACCGGTTCTAGCGTCAGAATCTTCTCTAACTAATTCTAGGAGTAAGGAAGCCACTGTTGCATTGGTTGATCTATGAATTGTGGCATAATGAGTTGGGAGTCGGTACTATCCTGTGAACTGTGCTTGTCAAAAGTGTTTCGATGGCTTTGGATGAAGTGAGTCAAAAGTTATCCTTGCTCCTTCCAAAGTTTAGAGATCACTGCAATGAGGTATTATCGCAGATTTGCAGTATACTCCTGTGTTTCAATGGCTATGGATGAAGTGAGTACTAGTGTTGAAGTGACACAGGAGAGGAGCTACAGGATGCCAAATGCTAAGTATTAGCTGTGCCTTTCAGAAGTGTTTTTTGCATTATTACTGTGAGATAGGATATTTTAGGTGGAATTGGTGACGATTGATGAACTAGTAGCCAAATCCCACATAAATATCTTAGATTGCTTAGTGCCAAATTATGAGTTTAGGTCTATGTATTTTCAGTTTGAACAATACTGAGAAATGAATTTTAAATGTGTGAGAGTTCAGCATCTGTTATTCAATACATTTAGAAAGAGTAAATAGTGCATTCTAGCAAAAAAATTTGTGAACAATACATTTGTCGGAGTAACTCAATTTATGAGCAATTCCAGGCTGAAGTCAAAGGGGTGCCTGTATTTTAAAATGCACTTTATTTCTGTGCAGAAACTCAGCAGGAAACTTGTTCATATAAGCGTTGGGCTGGTGTTCTTGCTTTTTTGGCCTCTTTTTAGGTAATAAGATTCTGAAACGCCCCAGTCATTGTATATCATCATTTTGGTGTCAGATATTGACATTTATTGCAGCTCTGGATGGTATGCTCCTTTCCTTGCTGCGCTAGCACCAGGGGTTAACATTATAAGGATGCTTCTACTGGGGCTGGGACTTATGAAAAATGAGGCTATGGTTAAATCAATGAGCCGCTCTGGAGATTACAGGTTCACTTGCATATACCAATATTTGATCATTTGATACTGCTTATGCTCAAATTTCCTGTTCTTACTTTGATGCTTCAGGTCATGGCACTCTGGTAACTGAATTTTCTTTTGAACACAGGGAACTTCTCAAGGGCCCACTGTATTATGCTACTACTGTAACTTTAGCCACGTCTGTATTATGGAGAACCTCACCTGTTGCTATAGCACTTATATGCAACTTATGTGCTGGGGATGGTATGTTCATTTATCTGCATTTCACTCTTTTGATCCTAGAATAAACCCAGCAGAATGTTTTAGTTCCTTGACATAGTTACTGGAAACTGTATGTCATTAATTTGCTCCTATTTCCTTTATCAAAGGAAAAAATCGTTCTCTTTCTGCATATTCCAGATAGTTTCATACTACAAACATGAGAGTTAATTGATTGGCCCTGCCATACTGATGTTGATTTATGCATTCCCAGGTATAGCTGATGTTGTTGGGAGACACCTAGGTAAAGAAAAGCTTCCATACAATCCCAACAAATCATATGCTGGAAGCATAGCAATGGCGGTGGCTGGTTTTCTGGCCTCAGTTGGGTAATGTCTGACCTTTACTGAATTCACAGTTGCATCAACTTTTTTTTAATCATTCAGTCTCATTTATTCAGGTATATGCACTACTTCCACACTTTTGGTTTTATTGAGGAAACATGGTACATGGCTTTAGGCTTCCTCATGGTCTCTGTAGCTGCAACACTCGTTGAATCACACCCCATCAGCACAGAACTGGATGACAATTTGACTGTTCCTTTAACATCATTCCTAGTTGGTAGCCTCATCTTTTGATGTATAGCCTCAAAGGACATATGAGATGTTTCTCCATTCTGTTGTAATTATGTAAAACGTTACTAAAATAATACTATAATTGTGAGAATCTGTACCTAGAGTTCACTTTTGTTTATCATCCAGTGTTATACTCCTTTGGATTGTAAATAGAAGTCAGTTTTAGGCATAGTTACTAGGACCGGACCGGACATCGAACCGCTCAAGCCCTCGTTCACGGTTTGATTGGTCCAACTGGTTGAACCGCCGGTTTAATCCGGTTCAAATAGAATGAGGAACGCTACTAAAACACAAATGATATTGTGGTGTAGTGGTGAACTCACTCTCCAACCTTAGGGACCAGTATTCAATTCCTTGCAGCCACACTTTTTACACAGTTTTGCCTCATTTTCTCTCCTCCTCACCCCCCCCCCCCCCCCCCCCCCCCCCATTTCACGATGCAAACCCACGCATAGGTCCAGGCCGGCCTGTTTTCATCGGCTCAATGTCCACCACTACGCCATAATATCATTTGTGTTCTAGTAGCGTTACTCATTCTAGTTGAATCGGATTAAACCAGCTTGGACCAATCAAACCGTGAACTGAGGGCTTGAGCGGCTCGGTGTCCGGTCCGGTCCTAATAACTATGGTTTTAGAATATGTGGTGGTCAAACTTTTCAAATTTTACCATTGTATATAAATAATTATGTAGATTAAGTCTTTTTTTTAACCTGGCAGGAGCTCCGCCTCTCAATTAAGGAAGGAAAAAAGTTTATATGTACAGGGATTAAGTCGTAAATTGATTTACATGATTTTTAATACAAACTCTTTTTATTTAGAAAAGTATAACTTAATAGAAATAACTAGTGAGGTGTCATATTGAAGACGTTCATAAACAGACTTATATTCCCTTCCAGAGGGAGTAAATGTTTTAATATATCCAGTCACAGAGTCTTCTTTTGGACATAAATGCGGTCAAACTTTTAAACTGACTGCTTACATTCTTTTTAATTAGTTAGATTGCTTATATTCATTTGTATAACTATCTTACCAAATAAATTAGCAACCAGAGTTGCCTTTTGAGGGTCATGTTGCCGTGTTGCTGTCTGTAATACTGACCTGTATGGGAGCCCTGAGCGAGCATGATCCTTTGTCATATTGGGTATCTTATTAGTTCTCTCGTTAATCAGGCAAGCTTGCCCACATAGTTTTGAGGTCCTTTTCTTTTCATCTTATAGCCCATCACATTGCTCCAAATAAATGTCAGGATGTAATTAGTGGTGATTATTTCATTTGTTTGAAAAAGGTATTTATTTCACCTTATAATGAACTAAAGCAAACAAGCCCAAGTATCTTGATGAAAGGGCAAGGTTATCCTTGCTTCTCTAGGCACTCGTTCTGGTCAACCATCATCTGTTCCCCTCATCGAGAAATCTAGTTTCTTGTTTTTGTCAACTCTCAAGTGACAAGGTTCTTTCAACTGGATGCTGCGAGATACTAATGGGTGCAATCAGTTCCCTTATGATGATGACTCAGGCGTTTATCTCAACTTGGTAGGTTGTTAATCCGGGAATGCTGTACCGAAGGTAGACATACATACCAGCATTTCAGTAAACTGGCTAATCAATTAAGAACTCCATGTTGGCTTGTTGGAATTTTACATTCGCATATTTCTGTTGGATCGCGGATCAAATTATTACCCTATCATAATTAATTCCTTGGACTTCGGCACAACCTACATTTGTGTACCATATAGTTCACATAATCCAAGTTGTGGTTACAAAAAAACATAATGGTGACATACTGTGCCGGATGAGATCCACAGCCGGTTCGTTTCGTCGTAAACGATCGTGGATTATTTACTGCTGGCTGGTTTGGTTGGTTTGGTGTGAGAGAAAAATACTGTTGCAGCTTATAATCCACGATCGTATATGATCGTATAAGCCCAGCCTAACAAGCTGCCAATCCCTAGGCCCTAGCTGTTTCTTCATGCTCACCCTAACACACTCCAATGCTTTTTACGATAAAAAGATGAGGCCTCCGTTCTGATGATCTTTGAACGTGGAATATATTTACTGAATATTCCAGCTGCGTCTCCAAAGGTACCAATCTTCAGACTCCAGAGTCGAGACTCCAATTGCATCTCCCCGACTAGTACCCGGTTAAGGCCTAAAGCTTTTGCTACAGCTACGGTTGCAATGTCTTTCAGTATATCATCACTGTAGCAGCAGCTTCTAGCTGCAGCAGCAACGTCTTTCAGCCTGTTATCTGTATCTGACTTGCTTATCAGCCAGCCAAGAGTATTTTTCTCTCACACCAAACTAGCCAGCAGTACTTCAGCCATGACCTTATAAGCCAATTCAGCCGAAACGAACAGCTCAAGCGAACGAATGCAAAAGTTTTGAGGAAGAAATAGGTCCGCGTCAGAGCTGCCATGTTGCGGCACATTTCGTTCCCACCATACACCGATCCGAGCGCGCATAACGTCTCACGAGCTCGCCTCCGAGCTGGCCCCAACATTATCAAACTCAACCCGCACATTAGCCCTAAATTCGCCATCTCAGCTTGGAATCGATGGTTATTAAACGCCCATCTCCTTTTATCAGTCATTTCGCGCGCCGTTGTTCACGTACTCTTTGAAAGCTTGCTCGAACACTAGCCCCCCTAGCCAAATGCACGTCACGTCGACCGGAGCCCGGGCCGTACATTCCCAACCTCCCGGCGGTGCCGGCGTGGCTGAACAGAACAACGCCGACAACGCGTGGCAGCTAGTGGCGGCCACGTTCGTCGGGCTCCAGTCCATGGCGGGGCTCGTCGGCATCTGAAAATTTATTTGTCCCTATGACCACCAAAAAAAATAGATTAGGTCCAGCTGAACGGGCACTTGGATGAAACAGTAGCGTGCTAATGGCTACAGCCCCGTGCAGTGCGACCCCATGGCATATCATCGATTTGTGCGAGAAGAGACCAAGCAACGGTGACTCCCAGCTTACAGAAGCCCAGGTCACATGTGTCATAACTGATTGCGGCCCTTTTAGGCGTGAAAACAACCGAATCTTTTGCAGCATCTGAGTAAATGTTATCAACAACTCGAAAGGCCACAACATCAACTTCCAGTTCTCCACTTAATTCAACACAAACAACCCGTCTTGTAAGCTCAATCACACCAGAACCACTGACAGGCATTCTTCCACCTCCAGAATCTGCAAGTACAATACCCTCATGATGGATACTAGTAGTGCGAGTTGTTACGCGTCCCCCGAGATGTTCTGGCCAAGCACCATCAACAATTTCAACACGGATGGTAGCCTCAACTGATCGAGCAAGTACTGCAAATGCAAACTCAAGTTTGCTTTGGTTGCAGCGTAAATGACTTGTAAATATCCTAGGACGACAATATCCCACATAACCAGAAGCATGCTGAGAATTCAAGATATCAAAGCAGATCACTTTATCTTCAGACTCAGTCCTGCCCTTTGATTTCAGTTGAACTTCAAACCTTACTGGATCAATTAACACAACTGCACGGGATGGGCCAGTTAACTGCAAAAAGGGAACCTGCAAGCACCATCAATTATTAATCAGTTGATAACTCTCTCATCTCTAATAATTTAATTAGCACTCCTGCAAGTTCTTACAAAAAGTACTAACTAGCGATGTTTTGTTTATTCCAAGAAAAAACAAACAAAAAGTTGGTAGACCATACAAAGAATAAACTAATAAGGAGCATATGATGTGAAGATACCTTTATGGCACATTGGGGTGCCAGCAGTTCCGCTCCTAGAAGCACCACTTTTAATTAGGTTATGTCACAGCCCGGTCCCACCCTGGGTGCCACTCGTCGCCACCGGGTGGCGCACCGGGACAACGCGCTTGCCGTCGCCGCCTCGCCTCAGCACACGCTCCGCTCCCCGCCACCCCGCTGCAGCACCGGCGAGACAGCAAAACTTTATTTGGCTTGCAGGCGAGTCGAGTGAGCTGGTGGATCTGTTTTCTTGCTTCGTCAGTCAGACGCCACCGCCTTGTGCCACCGTGCATTCAGGAGATTCACGGGATGAGCAGATTAGGTTTTGAGCCATTTGGTAGGTAAAGAGGCAAAAAAAAGCTTCAGGAGCTATTGGCGAATCCCCACCAAACGGCCACTAGAACTGCTATTTTTGTTGACTTCGCACTAGTAAAGATGATATTTTGTAACTGGACCAATGGACCTATAGATATAAGATATATCTTATCCTATTTCTGAGCCTACCATGTACAGTTCTTATCTTGATAAGATCCTAAACATTTCATGGCAGAAGTTGCAGAACCACTGATATTGTGTCGAGGCCTAGGCCCTGATTAGATTCCATCCAAAATCCAAAATTTTTCAAGATTCTCCGTCACGTCAAATCTTGCGGCACATGCATGGAGCATTAAATGTAGGTAAAAAGAATAACTAATTGCACAGTTTGCCCGTAATTGGCGAGACGAATCTTTTAAGCCTAAATAGTCCATAATTGGATAATTTTTACCAAATACAAACGAAAATGCTACAGTAGCCAAAAGCCAAAAAAATTCGCATCTAAACGGGGCCCTATCCAGATGCTGCTTGTTGCAGTTTTTGCTGGTTAT
The DNA here is from genome assembly GCF_019320115.1 of Miscanthus floridulus. Classification (NCBI taxonomy): domain Eukaryota; kingdom Viridiplantae; phylum Streptophyta; class Magnoliopsida; order Poales; family Poaceae; genus Miscanthus; species Miscanthus floridulus. The sequence goes on along the minus strand of NC_089585.1, from coordinate 120,789,412 downwards.
TGTACTACTCTACCTACGACCTCATGCATAATCACAGGCAGGCAGCAGGTAGCTGGGGCTGGAAAAAAATTTATTTTTTGTTTCAGGTTTGATATTCAAAATTTTCAGCACAACAATATCTTCCCTTACGTCATCAAGGGTCGAGCCCGTATCTCTTTGCCTTGGTAATGGATAAAGTGACTAGGGACATTCAAGGGGATATCCCTTGGTGTATGCTGTTTGCAGACGATGTAGTGCTAGTTGATGAAAGCCAGGCAGGAGTAAATAGGAAACTGGAGTTGTGGCGGCAGACCCTTGAGTCCAAAGGTTTTAGAGTAAGTCGAACTAAAACAGAATACATGAGATGCGACTTTGGCAACGCTACACATGAGGAGGGAGACGTGAGTTTGGAAGGTCGAGTGGTGCCTACGAAAGATTCCTTCCGTTATCTAGGATCGATGCTGCAGAATGATGGAGATGTTGATGCAGAGATGAAGTGGCGCCAAGCATCTGGCATTCTCTGTGACAAGAGGGTACCACAAAAGATGAAAGGCGAGTTTTATAGAACGGCGATTAGATCCGCTATGTTGTATGGAGCAGAATGTTGGCCTACAAAAAGACATGTCCAACAACTGAGTGTCGCGGAAATGCGTATGTTGCGATGGATTTGTGGTCACACAAGGATGGATCGAGTTCGGAACGATGATATAAGTGACCGTCTAGGGGTAGCACCAATTGAAGAAAAGTTTGTCCAACATCGGTTGAGGTGGTTTGGCCATGTCCAAAGGAGGCCTTTAGAAGCACCAGTGCGTTGTGGAGTTCTAAGTCAAGATATCAATGCGAGAAGAGGTAGAGGAAGACCGAAGCTGACATGGGAGGAGGCAATTAAAAGAGATTTAAAGGGTTGGGATATACCTAGAGATCTTTGTTTGGATAGGAGTGCTTGAAAAACAGCTATTGACGTGCCTGAACCGTGACTAGGAGCTCATGTTGGGTTTCAACTCTAGCCTACCCCAACTTGCTTGGGACTAAAAAGCTTTGTTGTTGTTGTTGTAATATCTTCCCTTACGAGGTCCATACAAGTATCAGTCTATCAGATAAGCAGCCACTAAGCACACCGTTACTTATTTGATAGTACTCTTTGGGATGGAATCTATACTTGTGGTTTGACAAATGAATTTTAAAGGTAAGAATAAATTTGGGCATAAGTATTTGTGGATCAAACTCAGGAATCAATGTGGTTTGAAAATTGAATTTTTATGGTTAACAATACACATAGTCACAAGTATGTGTATCTTTGACAAGAAACAATATTTGTTGTTCAAGCAATAAAATTATGTGGTTAGAAATAAATTCGATCACTAGGATTTGTGTTGTAGAAATGTTTCTTTATGGTTAGAATAAAACAAATTTGTAGGTTAAAAATGAATTCTTGTGGTGAATGATAATTTGGTGTATGAGAAAATATGTCCGGATCAATATACTTTCCTAGTTGTTCCAAATGTTCTGAAACTTTGGACATAAAAAAAATATGGTTCATGACACAAAGTTTGTCTGAACATTATGCCCTGTTTCATCTATATAATGCTTCTGACATTCCCCTATGCTTTTGGTTGTTTTCTTGTATATAAACTATAAACAATGTTTGTTCTGGTAGGTCGATCCAAAGGAAGTGAATAGTGATGGATTGTTCATATTGAGTTTCAGGAAGTTTTGTGTGGTGCTAAATTAGCACATTTGATGGTGTCAACAGAAAGTCATTCAGGGTTGATCTGCTAAATGGAAACATAGACCAGTAATATGCTAGAATGGAGAAATCACATGGCTGCTTTGGTGCCTGGGCCTGGAGTATGGTTTTATGGGGAGACGGATAGATAGATCCAAATATTTGTGGTTGCGTAGAGAGCCTTTTATAGTTGTGCTGGACATAAAAATGAAAAAAGCCTTCTGTGCTCGGGCATGATATTATTTGTGAATGGACAAATTTTTTTAGAACTTTTTCTGACACATAATATTATTTGTGATCAAACTATCATTTTTTGTGCCCATACATGTTATTTTTTGTGTGATCAGACCACTTCATTTACTTTTTATGCCTTTGGACTAGTTGTTTTGTTTTCACAAATGAGTACTCAAACTATAGGTCCTTTTTAAAAAAAGGGAACTATAAATCTTGATGTCATGGCCCATGGCAGAAACAATTATATTTTTCCCTGAATAAAGAAACGTATACTATACTTGTTAGGATATCATCAACTAACTAGAATACTGTGTATTAATACGCATCTGCTTTGTAATTTATATATGCGCTGGACATCTTTACAATCTAGTTGACTACTTTTTGTTGCCTTATCTACCTCTAACAATCTTTACATTGACTAAGAAAACCTAAACTGCATGTTCTCTCCGGTTTAGCAGCCATGGCCCACTCCACGTCGTCCACCCATCCCAAAATTAAAACCAACTAGTGGTGAGGGCTTGGGAAAAAAAACACGGCCTATGGTGGGCACAACGTCCGTGCAGTCTGGTTTTTAAAAAATTGTAGTCGCTAGTCGGATCGGATCATGGGTGGACGCTTGTGTGCATGCTCAATCAGTTGAATTATTTCATGCAAATACAAATGCAAAGAAAAAAGTGCGACAATTATTAACAAGCAAAATACATACAGAGGTGAACAAAACAAAATATATAATAGAATCAATAAAACTGAGAAGCAGAAAAGGAAACTTAGATGGCACATACCTCTTCAGTTACAGTTTGGCAGTTATCCCTAGTGCGGTGGAAAATAAGATTGCGTCTAGGATCGATAGAATCCCTGGTGGCAATCAAGCCATACACATGTCGTGGCCAGTGAAGACCCTCTTCCTCTTTGATCTGGGCGACTTTAACATAGAAAATCTGCATTCCATTGTCTGGGATAGCATATTTTGGGACGGATCCAAATGTGTGGAGCATGGGGGGCACAACAGCTACAACAAGGATTCCATAAGTTAAGGGTCTGTTGATACAAAAGGTGCATCAAATATCACTTATACTTAAGGCGGATGTTTAATTCTGCATACAACAATATATTCTAGCCAAAAAGAAAATTTTGTAGAGAACCCCAGAAACACAAGCACAATGTTGTAAAAATAAGTTTAACCATGCTAGACCCGACATAAAAGGGCGTACCTAGTGCACAGAGCTCCTGCTCTGTGCGGGGTCTGGGGAAGGGTGTCAGTGACAAGCCTTACCCTCGCCTGTGCAATGCGAGGAGACCGCGACTCGAACCTGGGACCTTCCGGCCACAGGCGGTAAGACTCTACCGCTTGCACTAGGCCCGCCCTTCATTCTAGACCCGACATATACATAGAAAATAGCACATGTCATTTGTATAATATAAATATAAAGTCACCTTTAGATCAAACTAGAAAACCCCTCAACTAAATAAATCAATATAGGCAATATTATTAAATATTTGAGTTGTAATTAGACTGAGTTTGATTGACTTACTAGTGCTCTCAAACGAACCGTAACTATCGGCATAACGTCTTTCCCAGTGTTGACGGAATATAATGATTTCGTTATCTTCCTCGCCATACTTCTCCTCATCGAGAAAGGATAGATTTTTCATCTTCATCATCATCCTATTCTTCAATTTCATGCTGCTTCTCTTTTTGAGAGTGACAGGACCCAACATGCAATCGTTTGAGACCGCCTCAGTCTCCATCGCGCGTGCAGATCTAACCTGATTTCAAAACCTGGCCGCCACAACAAGAGTGGACCCAGTATAGGGCACCGATGTATGCCCGATAATGTTAGCAAAAAACGAAGTTGGTATCCATAATACACGGGCAGATACAGTAAAGGACATGGGTATACACTTGTACACCCAATAATTTGTAAAAAAGAAAACAGAATCAAAGTTTCTATGAACAGGATATGTATACTACACTTAGGCCTTGTTTGGATGCACATGTATCTACCTCAATCCACATGTGTTGGAGTGGATTGGAGTGGAACATAGTTTAATTTCCACTTCAACACATGTGGGTTGAGGCAAATACATGGGCATCCAAACAAGCCCTTAAGTAATTGGATTACATCAGATCTGAATACAAATAGAAATAGCTTAAGCTAGGGTTTGGGTGCTCGATTTCGAATATCCTAGACAACAAGCAATTTGGTTAAGAATTGAAACGAGGGGCATAGCTATCTTACCAAGAGGAAGAGCACGGCACAGGGAAGAGCAACAGCAAGCATGCACACGAGTCACTGCAGGAAGAACGGCACAGGATGAGCAACAACAAGCACACGAGTCACTGCAGGAAGAACAGAGTGCCGAGACAGGTGAAAAGATGCTAGGGTTTGGCTCATGAATGATTTGAATTTGAACGAGATAAAGAAGCTGCAGGGGGAGCACAAACCCTAGAGGGGAGCTGCAGCAGCCAGGTCGCGCCGCAGAGATGCCGGAGTCGAGGAGGACGACGACCGCGCATGAGTGCACGACCGCGTGAAGAGGCACGAGCGGCGGGCGACGCAGGGCGCGCGTGGGGCACGGTGAGGGCGGTGCGACGGCGCAGGGCGCGGCGTGGAGGTGCTCGGCGAGCGAACGGGCGGCGGCTCTAGGGTTAGCTGAGCTCAGGGCGCGGCGGCGGTGGTTTGTGGCGCGGCCAACAAAGGAAAGGAGTTCGGGACTGTTTGGGTTCATGGACTGGAGACTACTACAGAGACTAAAAGCTTTAGATGTACCAAATTTAAATCTAGATTCAAAAAATTTTGCCAAACACCGCTACACTAGTGGATCTGCTCCACCAAATTGGTGGATCTGACCCTAGATCACCAAATTGGTGGATCTCCTCAAGAGATGCTCCACCAGATGGTGCCCAGATCACGAAATTGGTGGATCTCCTCAAGAGTTGCTCCACCGGATCTAGCTTTGGTGAAGTTAGGAGAAATTACCTATGTTTACCGTCGCGAGCGCCCCTTCCTCTCCCACATCCCCGCGCCTGGCCGTGCCGGAGCCCCGTCCGGAGGTCGCCAGAGACCAGCCTGTGGCCATCTCGCTCGCTTGAGCCCTGCCACGACACAGTCGTGACCTCTGCCAGACCACGCCGCACCTACCTGCCACCTTCGGCCCGCGAGCTCCCCAGGCGCGTGCGCCATGGCCGGTCACGAGCTCTGCGACGGTCACGACGTCCGTTGGCCTCGCCGCACCCGCCCGTGAGCCCTCCGGCCCCGCTGCGCTGCGCACCAAGGTCGGCCACTAGAGCTCCGAAGGCCGCCCACCCGCCCCCGTTGCGGTCTTCGGCCCCGCCCTGGCGCGCGTGAGGTCCTGACGCCGGCTGCGAGCTTAGGCCGCAAGTTCCGCTCCGACGCGTCTCTCCTCGAGCCTCACCCCAGCCATGTTGCGGCGCTGCTCCGGCAGTACGTCGACGCCCCGACCACGGCCTTCGGCCCTACCCCCTCCCCCCGACGCCGGCCATGAGCTCAGACAGCGAGCTCTGCTCCGCCTCAACGTGCGATGCTTTGCTCTGATTCGATCCGTAGGAGGAAGATAGAGTGGATGAATGCTATAGGATCTCTGGTTGGCCTAGAGGGGTGAATAGGCCTGTCAAAACAACCACTCAAACTTTTATCAAATTCACACTGCGGCACTATCGCTCTAAAGGGCAGCACTGTCGTCGAACCACGGTTTAAAATCCATGAACGAAAACTTAGATCGGAGAAATTTCCTAACTTACTACAGGTATGACAATCACAGATCAACAGCTAGAAATAGTAGGAACACCACACACAAGTAGATCGACTAGAAATCCTAGAAATCACCTCAACCATAATATTTCATGCAAGTAATGTAAATCAAACACAAGTGACACAATAATTTATCCCGTGGTTTGGCTCGCCATCAAGGCTTGCCTACCTCCACATTGTTGAGGTTAGCCACTAAGGCTTAAGGCTTTCCAACCCTTCCTCATTCTCAAATCAAGAGACTTGACTCTTAAGATGAGAGATGAGTTTACTAACTTCAAGAGATGGTTACAAATCTTCTAGGGTTGTCACACAAGTTGGCAAGCTCCACGAGCGATGCTCTAGCCAGCTAGGAGCCAAGCTCTAAGAGTAACAAACACAACCATCGGCCAAAGCATGAACCAAGTGCTCTTTAGAGTTGGAGGATCAATGGAGTTGCTCTCTAATCGAGTTTTTGATCCTTTTCCCTCAAGGATTGATGGAAAAATCAATGGATTTGCTTAGAGACTTGAGGTCTACAATGGAGGGAGAGAGAGAGAGAGCTCTTGCTCTGTTTTGGACGTGCTGAAGTGAGAAAGAAGAGGCAGAGAGCCATTGCGGAGAAAGGGGAAGGGTATAAATACCCTCCAGCCTCCAATGGTCACTTAAGTCATGGCAGTGCCACGGCTCAAATGTGGCAGTGCCGCACCACGTAAGACATCAAGGGTAGGAGTGGAGCGTAGACTGTCTTGGCTGTGAATCTAAGGATGCATGTGTATGTTTGAGCACTTGGTAGCATATATTAGCCTAAGCATTGTGTCCCCTTTATAGTGCGGCTTTTCCTATACTTAAATTCAAAATATAAAAGAATTTAAACCGTCTTTGAGTTTGAAGCCATCTGCATTTGTAATTGAAGGCTCCTCCGTTTCATGTAGCATCCTCGAACATAAATTCCTTGCCTATCATCTCGATAAAACTCATTAGTTCTCTAATTGCGTGGTCATTATCACCAAAACCCATAATTAGGGCTTGATTGCACTTTCAAAGGCTAACATGTGGGACCCACATGGAAGTGAAATAGAGATGAAGGTGGAGCTATCCCAAACACCTCTAGCTCCACTGCTCCACCGTGGATCTAGGTGAATCCTAGATCCAGATTCATTTTTTACCTTGGTGGAGCTGTCCCAAATAGAGGTACTGCTGGCCTATTTGGTTCAAGGGACTAATAAAAGAGATTAAAGGGCATTAAAGCTGCTGAATAAAGACCAAAAGGCCGGCCTCTAGTCTTCACGAGGGAGGAGAGCGAGGGAGGGGTATGGGCTATCCTTTTTTGGGCCAAAAGTCCCAAATAACTTCTCTCAAGGCACTACTGGACTAGAGACTATTAGTCTCTCATAAGTCCCTTCAGTTTCGCAAACTAGGGACTAGAAGGGACTAAAATAAGCTCACTAGCCTCTAATCCTTCGTAACCAAACAGATCCTTTGTTCAAAAATGAAGGAAAGGAGAAAGAAGGTGCATGCCCCCACGAGGAAATAAATGAAAGGAAACAAAGCCGACTTTCTAGCTTTCCAAACAATCACCTATCTCATTTCTATAAAAAGCTAATAATAAATGGTAATGCTTGCGCCAGAATGTCCGCACCTGCACCTGTTTCATACCATGACGCATGTAGTTCCCTCCATGCCCATGGAGGCGGCGTCCGTCCAAACAGAGCTCCCGCGCTTACATTCGACGCACGCGGCTCCCTCGCCCCACGCCCATCCTGCTTAGGTCAAGCTCGAACTACCACGGTGAGATAGAGGGGAGGGAAGCGAGGGGAGGGAGAGGAAAAGAGATGGCGAGGCATGCCATGAGGAAGGTGTGAGGTAGAAGCCGAAACCCTATGGCAGGCTGCTCTTCACCATCCATCGGCGCCATACAACACCCGATCTACTTTTGAAATATTCAGATTAAACATATGTAACATACGTTTGAAGACAGATGGAATACTTGAAACACGCGCTTGAAACATGCGTATATAGCCATTGCGACATATGTAACACCAGATCAACTTTTGAAACATTCAGATGAAACATTTAAAACAAACGTCTAAAACACATGAAATAATTAAAACATAGGCTTGCAATATATGTGTATTGCCATTGCAACATATACAACATCCCAGTTCGACTTTTGCAACATTTAGATAAAACACTTGGAGCATAAGTCTAAAACGCATTAAACACTTGAAACACGTCGTCGGCGGCGCCCATAGCCTACCTTGTGGGGGACTGTGGTAGCCAGCAAGCTCGAGTCCAGGGGAAATGTCGAGAGCAAATGACCTAGCGTGCGTAGGCTACTCTTCCTGTGATGGTATCTTCAGCCAGTCGTGGGAGACGAAGTCTAGACCAGTGACAACCTTCTCTTGGTGGCGCATGGGTGATGGTGGTGCGACGTGGCTGGTGATAGGGTGTGGCACGGTAGGGGGAAGGGCACGGTTGAAAGGTCTAAATGGCTAGAGGGGGGTGAATAGCCTATTAAAAATTTCTACAACAACACTTAACAAACCGGTTAGACAATTATGAGACAAAGCAAGTGTTGCGCTAGCCTACTAAAAATTGTAAGCCAACTATAACAATTCTAGTTTATATAGTTTCTATCCACTCAATAGCTATGTCACTACACTAAGTTAGTGCGCTCTCAAATGCTAACTAAAGAGCCACACTAACAAAACTAACAAGCTCTCACAACTAGCTACACTAAAGAGCTTGATAACTAGTTTGTGGTAATGTAAAGAGAGTGAGTAAGATGGTTATACCGTTGTGTCGAGGAAGGAGCCAATCAATAACAAGAATGAGTACCAATAAAGACCAATTACCTCGGAATCAAATGATGACACAATGATTTTTTATCGAGGTTCACTTGCTTGTCGGCAAGCTAGTCCTCGTTGTGATGATTCACTCACTTGGAGGTTCACGCGCTAATTGGCATCACACACCAAACCCTCAATAGGGTGCCGTACAACCAACACAAGATGAGGATCACATAAGCCACAAGCAATTCACTAGAGTACCTTTTGGCTCTCCATCGGAGAAAGATCAAGAAACCCTCACAATCACCACGATCGGAGCCGGAGACAATCACCAACCTCCGCTCGATGATCTTTGCTGCTCCAAGCCATCTAGGTGGCGGCAACCACCAAGAGTAACAAGTGAATCCCACAGCGAAACACGAACACCAAGTGCCTCTAGATGCAAACACTCAAGCAATGCACTTAGATTCACTCCCAATCTCGTAGAGATGATGAATCTATGATGGAAATGAGTGGGGGGGCTTTGGCTAAGCTCACAAGGTTGCTATGTCAATGCAAATGACCAAGAGGATGAGCTAGAGCTAGTCACGGGGCTTAAATAGAGAGCCCCCACGAATAGAGCCGTTGGGCTCCTCACTGCACTGAACATGGGGCGACCGGATGAGCAGGTCAGATCGACCGGATGCTAGACCCCCATGTCTAGTCACACAATGTGTGCCACGTGTCCCTTGCTTCAAATGCTAATCGCTCGATCTCAACGGTCATCAGCACATTTAAGTTGTGATCAGACACACTGCTTCAAAGTGACTGGACGTAGGACCTCAGCGTCCAGTTGTTTTCAGTAAGCATCCAGAAGTAAAACAGCCAGATACACCCAGCGTCCGGTCACTCAACGTCACCATACGTCATACAGACCGGACTCAGGCCCTGAGCGTCCGATCATTTCTTGCACCAGCGTCCGGTCATGAGACCAAAACCGCACGCTCACTGCTGTCATTGACCGTACACGTCGGTCCTTCAGAGACCAATGTCCGATCACTTACAGTGACCACTTTCACCTAAGTTTAGCCACCGGACACGATTGTTACACTCTATGAAACCCTGTCTTTTCTGTATTGGGCACCGGTGGCACCATCGGACTGTCCGCACTCTATGGATGGACACTCCATCGGTGAAGTTCCTAACCCTTGCTCAAATGTGTCAACCACCAAGTGTATCACCTTGTGCACATATGTTAGCATATTTTCACAAACATTTTCAAGGATGTTAGCACTCCATTAGATCCTAAATGCATATGCAATGAGTTAGAGCATCTAGTGGCACTTTGATAACCACATTTCGATACGAGTTTCACCCCCCTTAATAGTATGGCTATCGATCCTAAATGTGATCACACTCACTAAGTGTCTCGATCACCAAAATAAAATAGCTCCTACCATTTATACATTTGTCTTGAGCCTTTTGTTTTTCTCTTTTTTCTTTTTAAGTCCAAGCACTTGATCATCACCATGGCATCGCCATCATCATGTCATGATCTTCATTTGCTTCACCACTTAGAATGTGCTACCTATCTCATGATCACTTTGATAAACTAGGTTAGCACTTAGGGTTTCATTAATTTACCAAAACCAAACTAGAGTTTGCAACGGTGTGCGCGGAGGATAGACACGCGGTGGGGAAGAGAGCGCGGCGGGGCAGAGTGCGATAGGTGGATGAGTGCCCACGCGCCCACGCCGAGACGAGCGGACAAGCGTTGTGGAGATTTTTTTATGAGAAAGAGAGAATGGAGGAGATGGTATGTTAACATATGCATTTCACTTCTTTTATCCCAGAATAAATCAATTGTATGCTTCATAATTTGTTAGCTCATTGGCATAGTTACTGGAAACCGTATGTTAGTATTTGTCAGTATTTAAGTAAACATAATTAACAAATGACATGTCATGTTCATGAAATTGTTTAGTTGGTTTACAACTAATGCAACACCTAGGGTTGGCTCCTATAGATGTCACTCAACATTGCATGGGGTAACAACAAAAATTTTGTAGTTATGATTTTTGGTGTGTGGATTTTTGGGTTGTTACACTTGCAATATTGGTTGGTTGGAGGATTAGAACTTGATTGCTTACACTTGCTTGATCATTGGGTTGAGATGATGTACTAGCCACTTGATCTTGTTTATTATCATGAGAGCCATTTGTACTAGCTTGAGTTGTATCATCTTGCACATTTGAGTTAGAGAGCACTTGCACTTGATCATCGTCATCATCATTTACTTGTCTAGGCCTCAATTCACCAACATCCATGTTCTTCATGGTATTTGAAAGTGGAATACCTCTAACATCTTCCAAGTTCTTATTCTCTTCTTATGAACCCTTGGTTTCATCAAATTCAACATCATGAACTTTCTCAAGAGTACCACTATCCAAATTCCAAACTCTATATGCTTTGCTAGTGGTTGAGTATCCAAGTAGGATTATTCATCACATTTCTTGTCAAACTTGCCCAGTCTAGTGTCTTTCTTCAAGATATAGCATTTGCAACCAAAGATCCAAAAATATGCAATGTTGGGCTTTCTACCATTCAAGAGCTCATATGGTGTCTTCTCTTTCAATGGGTGACGATAGAGGCGGTTGCTATAATAGCAAGCTATGTTGATAGCTTCGGCCCAAAAAGTTTGACTCGCATTGTATTCACTAAGCACAGACCTTGCCATATCAATGAGTGTTCTATTCTTCCTCTCAACAAGACCATTTGACTGTGGAGTGTACTTAGCCAAGAATTGATGTCTAATTCCAAATTCATCACACAACTCATCAATTCTAGTGTTCTTGAACTCACTACCATTGTCACTTCTAACTCTCTTGATGGTTGTTTCAAACTCATTGTGAATGCCCTTGATAAATGATTTGAATGTTGCAAACACATCACTTTTGTCTAATAAAAAGAATATCCAAGTGTATCTAGTGTAATCATCCACTATCACAAAGCCATATTTATTTCCACCAATGCTAGTGTATTGAGTTGGCCCAAACAAATCCATGTGTAATAACTCAAATGCTTTACTAGTGTTTATCATGCTTTTCTTAGGATGGGTGTTTTCAACTTATTTGCCGGCTTGACAAGAGCTACAAAGCTTATCCTTCTCAAACACAATATCTTTCAAGCCTCTAACCAAGTCATGCTTAACCAATCTATTTAATTATTTCATTCCAACATGACCAAGCCTTTTATGTCATAACCAACCCATGCTAGACTTAGTGAACAAAAATATAGACAATCTAGCTTCACTAGCATTGAAATCAACCAAGTATAGATTCTCATATCTAAAGCCTTTGAAGATCAAATTAGAGCCATCTACACTTATGATCTCTACATCATCTACCCTAAATATGCATTTGAATTCAAGATCACACAATTGAGCCATGGATTGCAAATTGAAGTTCAATCTCTCTACTAGCAACACATTGGATATGCTCATATCATTGGATATTACAATTTTACCAAGCCCTTTGACCTTGTCTTTACCATTATCACCAAATATGATACTATCATAACCATCATTGCTATTGGTGTCGATTGAGTTAAATATTCTTGCATCACCGGTCATGTGTTGAGTGCACCCACTATCAAGAACCCAATGCCTTCCTCTGGCTTTATAATTAACCTATAAAAGAAGATCAATTCTTTATAGGTATCCAAACTTGTTTGGGTCCTTGAAGGTTAGTTACTAAGCTCTTTGGTACCCAAATGGCTTTCTTCTTTGAGCACATTCATGGTTTACCAATGAACTTAGCCTTTATACCATTTACACCCTTTGTAAGTACAAAGAAAGAATTAATCTTAATTGAGGATATATTAGCATTTTTGCTCTTGTTCTTGCACTCATGCTTTTTATGACCAACTTGCTTGCAACTAGTACAAAACTGCCGTGTCGAGGAAGGAGCCAATCAATCACAAGAATGAATACTAATGAAGACCAATCACCTCGGAATCAAATGATGACACAATAATTTTTTACCGAGGTTCACTTGCTTGCCGGCAAGCTAGTCCTCGTTGTGGCGATTCACTCACTTGGAGGTTCATGCGCTAATTGACATCACACGCCAAACCCTCAATAGGGTGCCGCACAACCAACACAAGATGATGATCAAACAAGCCACGAGTAATTTAGTAGAGTACCTTTTGGCTCTTCGTCGGAGAAAGGTCAAGAACACCTCACAATCACCACGATCGGAGCCAGAGACAATCACCAACCTCCGCTCAATGATCTTCGCTGCTCCAAGCCGTCTAGGTGGCGGCAACCACCAAGAGTAACAAGTGAATCCCGCAGTGAAACACGAACACCAAATGCCTCTAGATGTAAACACTCAAGCAATGCCCTTGGATTCACTCTCAATCTCACAAAGATAATGAATCTATGATGGAGATGAGTGGGAGGGTTTGGCTAAGCTCACAAGGTTGCTATGTCAATGCAAATGGCTATGAGGATGAGCTAGAGCCAGCCATGTGGCTTAAATAGAGAGCCCCTATGAATAGAGCTGCTGGGCTCCTCACTGCACTGAACACGGGGTGACTGGATGCGTAGGTTAGATCGACCGGACGCTGGACCCCAGCGTTCGGTCACACGATGTGTGCCACATGTCCCCTACTTCAAATGCTGATCGCCCGATCTCAATGGTCGTCAGCACATTTAAGTTGTGACCGGACGCGCTGCTTTGTAGTGACTGGACGCAGGACCTCAGCGTCCGGTCATTTTCAGTAAGCATCCAGAAGCAAAAAATTACAACCGGACGCGTCCAGTCATGCCCGACCGCATGCACCCAGCGTCTGGTCACTTAACGTCACCATATGTCATACTGAAAGGACTCAGGCCCTAAGCGTCCGATCATTTCTTGCGCCAGCGTCCGGTCACGAGACCAAAACCGCATGCTCACTGCTGCCACTGACCAAACGCGTCGGTCCTTCAGAGACCAGCGTCTGGTCACTTATAGTGACCACGTTCACCTGAGTTTAGCTACCGAATATGTCTGTTACACTCTGTGAAACCCTATCTTTTCTGTATAGGGCGTCGATGGCACCGTCGGACTGTCCGCACTCTACGGTTGGACACTCTACCGGTGAAGTTCCTAACCCTTTCTCAAATGTGTCAACCACCAAGTGTATCACCTTGTACACATGTGTTAGCATATTTTCACAAACATTTTTAAGGGTGTTAGCACTCCACTGGATCCTAAATGCATATACAATGAGTTAGAGCATCTAGTGGTACTTTGATAACCGTATTTCGATACGAGTTTCACCCCTCTTAATAGTATGGCTATCGATCCTAAATGTGATCACACTCACTAAGTGTCTCTATCACTAAAATAAAATGGCTCATATCATTTATACCTTTGCCTTGACCCTTTTATTTTTCTCTTTCTTCTTTTCAAGTCCAAGCACTTGATCATCACTATGGCATCACCATCATTATGTCATGATCTTCATTTGCTTCACCACTTAGAATGTGCTACCTATCTTATGATCACTTTGATAAACTAGGTTAGCATTTAGGGTTTCATCAATTTACCAAAACCAAACTATAGCTTTTAATCTCCCCCTTTTTGGTAATTGATGACAACCATTTCACAAAGATATGAATTGAAATTCAATTGAATTCATGTTGCTTGCCCAAGCATTTTTATCATGTGTAAAAGAATGTGAACAAGTTTCATGGACCCCAAATGGTAGCGATTGTTTCCCCTACATATGTGCTAAGAGTTTGGATTGTAGCTTGCACATATGCTTAGATAGTAAATATAGGAGACAATATCTACCAAATGATACTAAGGTATAAAAGATGGACCTTCAAAGCGTGATACCAATCAGAGCGCACTAATATACCATCCTTAGCACCATGGTTAGTTCGATACCACTTGGAAATAAAAATACTAGATAACTTATGCATGCTAGTTTTTCATTTCATTATTCAAACCTACAACTAGCATACACCACACAAGCATTGATATTGAAATTTAAAACTTGTGCCTTGCAAGCAAACATATGAAATGCACATTCAAATGCACCATACAAATTCATGAGCTTGCTCCCTCTACTTGTGTGCTCATAATTTTAATTGATCCCTTTCCTTTGTCATATCTCTCCCTCTATATCAAGTTCTCCCCCTCTGTTGTCTTTTCATTATCTTAGTACACTAATATCTTTGTTTTTCTCCCCATGTACTAATATCTTTGTTTTTCTCCCCTTTGTCATCAATGACCACAAATGTTTAAAATGTAGATAGGTTGAGATTATCAATATCATCAATCGGATTGTTGGTCAACTTGATTGCACTTTCATTGTCACATAGCAATGGCACTTTCTTGAACTTGATTTCAAAGTCACTCAAAGTGGTCTTCATCCAAAGTATTTGTGCACAACAACTACCGGCGGATATGTATTCGGCTTCGGTGATTGATAATGCAACACTATTTTACTTTTTTGATGACCATGAAACAAGTGATCTTCCCAACAATTGACATGTGCCCGAGGTGCTCTTCCTTTCAACCTTGCATCCTGCATAATCCGAGTCAGAGTAACCTACTAGCTTAAACTTTGCTCCTTTGGGATATCACAAACCAACATTTTGTGTATGCTTCAAGTACCTCAATATTATATTTATAGCCTTCAAATGACTCTCTCTTGGTAAGACTTGAAATCTTACACACATGCATACACTAAACATAACATCTGGTCTTGATGTGGTCACATAGAGTAGGCTTCCAATCATAGACCGATATAAGTTTTGATCCATCATATTGCCACTTGCATCACTATCCAAGTTGCCATTTGTTCCCATTGGTGTACTAATAGCTTTGCTATCACTTATGCCAAATTTCTTGATCATGTCCTTGATATACTTGTCTTGACTCACAAATATACCATTCTTTAATTGCTTGATTTGAAGACCAAGGAAGTAACTCAACTCTCTAATTATTAACATCTCAAACTCATTAGTCATCATCTTTCCAAACTCATCATAAAAGTCTTGATTGGTTGATCCAAATATGATGTCATCAACATAGATTTGCAACACAAATAAATCTTTTCCAATCTTCTTGATAAAAAGAGTAGTGTCAACCATGCCCATCATGAACCCTTTAGTGAGTGAAAAGTCCCTCAATCTCTCATACCATGCTTTAGGTGCTTGCTTCAAGCTATACAATGCCTTCTTTAACTTGTACACATGGTCGGACTTCTTGTCATCTTCAAAACCGGGAGGTTGCTCAACATATACTTCTTCATTGATGTAACCATTGAGAAATGCACTCTTAACATCCATTTGATAGAGTTTGATGTTGTGGGCACAAGTATAGGTTAGCAAGATTCTAATTGCTTCTAATCTAGCAACCGGGGCATATGTTTCTTCAAAGTCAAGACCTTCAACTTGTGTATAGCTTTGCGCTACCAATCTTGCTTTGTTCCTTACTACTATCCCATCTTGATCTTGCTTGTTTCTAAAGACCCATTTGGTTCCAATTACATTGTGTCCCTTTGGTCTCTCTACTAATTCCCATATTTGATTTCTTATAAAGTTATTCAATTCTTCATGCATAGCATTCACCCAATCAACATCTTTCAATGCTTCATCTATCTTCTTTGATTCAATAGATGACACAAATGAGAAATGCTCATAAAGTGATGCCAATCTTGATCTTGTTTGTACACCTCTAGAAATATCTCTAATTATAGTGTCCAATGGATGATCCCTTGCCGAAGCGACCTGATTTCCATGAAGGGAAATCCACAGAGTCAAAGTATAATAAGACCATTGTAGATCATATTACCCAAATTTCCAGTCAAATACCATATCCATACAATGATAATATCAGAGTACAAATAGTTTGGAATTACATAATTTATTATATCGCCGCATTGGCGGAATCAAAAGTAGCATTCATTCAGAACAGCTTGAAGATAAGATCGCCAAACTTGAGCGTAGGAATGAACCCCTCAACCATCAAACTCCTCGGAGCTAAACTCTTCAGCAGAACCTATGTGCCAAAATGTATCGGTACGATTTGTATTGGCCACTCCCACCCTATGAGCATTGCATTGTGGAAATTGGATGCAAGTTGGATATAATCAAAAGGAACCTATAAGGCTGGGGTCTTCTATGTTTTAGCATGTCAAGTATATAATAATAGTTGGTCAAGTTTTAACACCATTCCCACACACATTCCACCCCATTCCCTTTCCAGAGCCAGGTTTCGATCCTAGGATCGATATACCACCATCACCATACCATTGCTCAGTTGATAGGCCAACTCTCTCTCAGCACTGTCTCAAGGTCCGTAGCCCTTGGCTACGACTGACACTCTCTCATGGGGGAAAAAGAGAAGGACTCATCTCACTATCTAGTTTAAGTGAAACCCAGGAAAGGTCTATAGCCGACAAGTCGGCACCTATATCGATCGATCAACCATACACTCTACAGAGGTTTTACATAACCACAAGATCTGCCTTCTTCGCTGACCATCGTCAACTGGGCTAATTCCGGCCGCTTGCTAGCCTAGGATAATGCCACTCTACCATTCAGCCCTGGTACACCCTAAGTCTAGTCTGGGGTGGCTAAAACTGTGAGTCATGAGCCGGGTCCACAAGGTCTCCATGAAGTCTCAGAAGGGTGTGGGCGCATCCTTCGCGCCTCGTACCTCCTTACACTATCCGCTATCAACCTAGCAGTAGTGGCAATATCCTACCAAGTAGTCCAGCCGTCCCGCACCATATAGGGTGAGTGGTACGTAAGGCTTCCTGGTGAATCTGAGTACTAGTAAGTCCTTAGGGATAACCAAGCCAGAATGTCTCCATCAGGGTTTCCATTTATCGTGCTACCACAACACCTCCATCCTAGGCTCCTCCCATCACAGGTTCACACCTAGGACCACCCCATATACCATTTACCCACCATAGGTATCCATTCTAGGGGTGCCCAGGTAGCACCCCATGGTAAGACTTGCCCTAGGCTCATCGTATACTCCAACTTGGTCGACACAACCCTCACCCTCCACACACCCAAGTCACACACGCAACACTCTCCCCATAGTCCGGATAACACCAGTTTCCACCACACATTAATGTAGTATAAGTGTAGTAAAAGTGTAAGCAATGATATATAGCATTAAGCGTGTGTCTAACCTAATAGCAGGGTATGTAGGGGTAAGGTTGTGTCAAGGTAAGGGCCATCAAGTAAGCATACTACCATGCAAGTCCTATCATAGTATGATTATAGCAGTAAAGTAAAGCAATAGCAGTTCTATATTAGCCATGCGTAATAGGTGCTATGAGATTGGATGGGATGTGGTACCTTTAGTGTAGTCGTCTCCATTCTTCTCATGGTACTCACGATCCTCATCCGTCTGGTTCTCCTCTGAGTCTGCAACGATCGCATTATAGTCACGTTAGCGACGTTTATAGAATAGCACAAAGAAACAATGAAAATTCAAAATAGCTAAATACACTCTAACATGGGTTCATTGCATAAAGCTTGATTTTAGATGAATTTTGGTCCTGGTTTCATATTTTTCTGAGGTCGTATGAATTAATTATGAATTTCTAAAGTTTAAATCATCTCTAAAAATGGAAAAGGCTGAATTAATCCTGGGCTGACACGTGTCATGCTGTGACTGGTCCACGTGGCATGCTGACGTCAGCATGACGTCATTGGCTCGGCTCTGAGCTGATAAGTGGGGTCCTACTGATGTCATCTTGACGTCATCAACGTCATCGGTTCCGATAGGTGGGGCCAGAGGCTCTTGGGTCACTGACCTGTGGGTCCAGTCAGAGTCAATGTCAAGTCAACAGGTGAGTCAACGGTCAACGGGTCATGGTCACTGACAGGTGGGGCCAGAGTTGCTGACGTCAGCAGCTAACGTCATCATGACGTCAGCACAACGTCACCTCGGCTGTGTTGTTACTGACAGGTGGGACCCGCGTGACGTTGTCATGACGTCAGCATGATGTCACTTACTGGCATGTGGGTCTAGAGTCTCTGTGTCGCTGACATGTGGGGCTAGGTCAACCGTCAACGTTGATCGGTCAACCGTCAACACAGACCGGGTCCGAACTGGGCCGGTTGGGTCTGGATATGGGCTGGGCTTTGGCCCACCATGTGGCATGCTATGGCGCTAGCATGTCATAGCCAAGGGCCTCCACTAGGCTTCATCCACCGTTCGGCCCACACCGCGTGGCTCACGGTGAACTTGTGTTCACGGTCCATGGACCGTTGGCTGGGTCTTCGGTGGACCGAGTCCACCCTTCTTCCTTTTGGCCTAGTCCATGTGCACCGGGTGTAGGCGCGTGTGGCCAGCAAGGAAGGATTCCTCTGCTTCCATTCCCCGACGTGCTCTTGCCGGTGGTGGGCTTACCGGCGAGCTCCTATGGTGGTGCTGGTGTCCAATTAAGGTGGGGAAAAGCTTCGTCAGGTCTCGGCGAATACGGTGGTGAGGTCAAGGTGGCGGCCAGGGCTTCCTAGGGCGTTGGCCACGGTGGTCGGTGGCTTGGTCGTGGCGGTGCTCATCGATGGGGCAGCTTAGGGCTGTTCTAGGGGTCCTGGTGCCCCGTTCCCTTCCAGATGGCTAGCGGGCGATAGGGTAAAGTGTCGACAATGACCAAAGGGCGTGGCGGAGTCCACATGCGGTGGTGGTGCACGGTGGAGCTCCGGCCAGTGGTCTGGTGCTCATGGCCAAGGTGCTACAGCCGGCTAATGGGGTCTCGGTCTACATGGCTATCTTCCGGGCATCATGGTGGTGCTACAGCCACCTCCTAGTCCGATGAGGTGGCTAGGTGTGCAAGTGGTGGCCGCACCATGATGGCGGCGTCATGAGCGCGACGTGCACATGCTCTACTACAGCGTCCAAGGGCTAGGAGGAGGTCTCAGCCAAAAGACTCACCGAGCGGTGCTGGCGGCGTTCGATGGTGGTGCGGTGGCGAGGCACGTTGTCGGGGTAGGCGCTTAGGGCGGCGCTCCAGCTTTCGTGATCGGCACCTCCGAGCTTTCTCTGCTCGCCTCCCCTCCTCCGAATTCCTTCTCGGCCCTCTTGTCTTGGTGCGGTGCGGGCTGTTGGGCCACTGAGCGGCGGCGTCGTGGGCTAAGGAATCCCTAGGGTGCCCTGGCGTCGCTTTATAGCCCCGGTGCCTGAGCTCCACCCATGGCGGACGGGGCGGACGGCTGGCGATGCGTCGAGGGCATCGAATGGTATCGTGGGCGCGGGTGGTTGGCGCGGAGGTTGCGTGGGCACGGCGCCAAGGGGACAGGGCCAGGTGACTCACGTGATCCCAGGCCCACGCCTGTCACTTTGGTTAGGTCTCGGTCGGAGGCGGTGCCGGCGTGGGGAGGAAGACGACACTGTGGCGGGGTGTGGCTGACGCGTGGGGTCTGGTGGCAGTGGCAGCAAGCGAAGCAGGAAGGCGCATGGGCGTGAGCAACGCGCTGGGCTGGCCACACGAGTTGGGCCGGCCTGCGCACGAAGCAGGGCTGCTTGCGGGGCCTGGTGCTGCTGCGCATGCAAGCTAGGCTGGCTGGCTGGGCCGGCTGCTGCTGCGCGCTAGCGGGCCGAGCAGGCCGAGCCAGCTGTGGGTCTTCTCCTTTTCTTTTCCTTTTTCTATTTTATTTTTCTTCTCCTTTGTTTAAATTCAAATTGATTTGGAATTTGAATTTAAAATTGGTGTATATTATTCATTGGAGTTTTAGATATGAGGCCCACAACATTCTTTTATATATATTAGGAACTTTATTTAGCTATTTTATATAACAAAAATAGGTGTAGTTTTGTTATACAAAAATAGAAATAGTTTTCTCTTTAAGCATCTATTCTTTGGTTTGATTAATAATTACTTTATGGTTTATTTCGTTAAAGGAGTTGTTAGGCATTACAGAAAACAAATGAAAATCCAAATCACCATTTGAATTAACAATGTCTGCTATGTTTTATTTGTCAGTATTTAAGTAAACATAATTAACGAATGACATGCCATGTTCATGAAATTGTTTAGTTGGTTTACAACTAATGCAACACCTAGGGTTGGCTCCTATAGATGTCACTCAACATTGCATGGGGTAACAACAAAAATTTTGTAGTTGTGATTTTTGGTGTGTGGATTTTTGGGTTGTTACACTTGCAATATTGGTTGGTTGGAGGATTAGAACTTGATTGCTTACACTTGCTTGATCATTGGGTTGAGATGATGTACTAGCCACTTGATCTTGTTTATTATCATGAGAGCCATTTATACTAGCTTGAGTTGTATCATCTTGCACATTTGAGTTAGAGAGCACTTGCACTTGATCATCGTCATCATCATTTACTTGTCTAGGCCTCAATTCACCAACATCCATGTTCTTCATGGTATTTGAAAGTGGAATACCTCTAACATCTTCCAAGTTCTTATTCTCTTCTTATGAACCCTTGGTTTCATCAAATTCAACATCATGAACTTTCTCAAGAGTACCACTATCCAAATTCCAAACTCTATATGCTTTGCTAGTGGTTGAGTATCCAAGTAGGATTATTCATCACATTTCTTGTCAAACTTGCCCAGTCTAGTGTCTTTCTTCAAGATATAGCATTTGCAACCAAAGATCCAAAAATATGCAATGTTGGGCTTTCTACCATTCAAGAGCTCATATGGTGTCTTCTCTTTCAATGGGTGACAATAGAGGCGGTTGCTATAATAGCAAGCTATGTTGATAGCTTCGGCCCAAAAAGTTTGACTCGCATTGTATTCACTAAGCACAGACCTTGCCATATCAATGAGTATTCTATTCTTCCTCTCAACAAGACCATTTGACTGTGGAGTGTACTTAGCCAAGAATTGATGTCTAATTCCAAATTCATCACACAACTCATCAATTCTAGTGTTCTTGAACTCACTACCATTGTCACTTCTAACTCTCTTGATGGTTGCTTCAAACTCATTGTGAATGCCCTTGATAAATGATTTGAATGTTGCAAACACATCACTTTTATCCAATAAAAAGAATATCCAAGTGTATCTAGTGTAATCATCCACTATCACAAAGCCATATTTATTTCCACCAATGCTAGTGTATTGAGTTGGCCCAAACAAATCCATGTGTAATAACTCAAATGCTTTACTAGTGTTTATCATGCTTTTCTTAGGATGGGTGTTTTCAACTTGTTTGCTGGCTTGACAAGAGCTACAAAGCTTATCCTTCTCAAACACAATATCTTTCAAGCCTCTAACCAAGTCATGCTTAACCAATCTATTTAATTATTTCATTCCAACATGACCAAGCCTTTTATGTCATAACCAACCCATGCTAGACTTAGTGAACAAAAATATAGACAATCTAGCTTCACTAGCATTGAAATCAACCAAGTATAGATTCTCATATCTAAAGCCTTTGAAGATCAAATTAGAGCCATCTACACTTATGATCTCTACATCATCTACCCTAAATATGCATTTGAATTCAAGATCACACAATTGAGCCATGGATTGCAAATTGAAGTTCAATCTCTCTACTAGCAACACATTGGATATGCTCATATCATTGGATATTATAATTTTACCAAGCCCTTTGACCTTGTCTTTACCATTATCACCAAATATGATACTATCATAACCATCATTGCTATTGGTGTCGATTGAGTTAAATATTCTTGCATCACCGGTCATGTGTTGAGTGCACCCACTATCAAGAACCCAATGCCTTCCTCTGGCTTTGTAATTAACCTATAAAAGAAGATCAATTCTTTATAGGTATCCAAACTTGTTTGGGTCCTTGAAGGTTAGTTACTAAGCTCTTTGGTACCCAAATGGCTTTCTTCTTTGAGCCCATTCATGGTTTACCAATGAACTTAGCCTTTATACCATTTACACCCTTTGTAAGTACAAAGAAAGAATTAATCTTAATTGAGGATATATTAGCATTTTTGCTCTTGTTCTTGCACTCATGCTTTTTATGACCAACTTGCTTGCAACTAGTATAAAACCGCCGTGTCGAGGAAGGAGCCAATCAATCACAAGAATGAATACTAATGAAGACCAATCACCTCGGAATCAAATGATGACACAATAATTTTTTACCGAGGTTCACTTGCTTGCCGGCAAGCTAGTCCTCGTTGTGGTGATTCACTCACTTAGAGGTTCATGCGCTAATTGACATCACACGCCAAACCCTCAATAGGGTGCCGCACAACCAACACAAGATGATGATCAAACAAGCCACGAGTAATTTAGTAGAGTACCTTTTGGCTCTTCGTCGGAGAAAGGTCAAGAACACCTCACAATCACCACGATCGGAGCCGGAGACAATCACCAACCTCCGCTCAATGATCTTCGCTGCTCCAAGCTGTCTAGGTGGCGGCAACCACCAAGAGTAACAAGTGAATCCCGTAGTGAAACACGAACACCAAGTGCCTCTAGATGTAAACACTCAAGCAATGCCCTTGGATTCACTCTCAATCTCACAAAGATGATGAATCTATGATGGAGATGAGTGGGAGGGTTTGGCTAAGCTCACAAGGTTGCTATGTCAATGCAAATGGCTATGAGGAT
The DNA here is from genome assembly GCF_019320115.1 of Miscanthus floridulus. Taxonomy (NCBI): domain Eukaryota; kingdom Viridiplantae; phylum Streptophyta; class Magnoliopsida; order Poales; family Poaceae; genus Miscanthus; species Miscanthus floridulus. The sequence continues at coordinate 120,766,367 of NC_089585.1, read as the reverse complement.
GAGCTAGAGCCAGCCATGGGGCTTAAATAGAGAGCCCCTATGAATAGAGCTGCTGGGCTCCTCACTGCACTGAACACGGGGTGACTGGATGCACGGGTTAGATCGACCGGACGCTGGACCCCAGCGTTCGGTCACACGATGTGTGCCACATGTCCCCTACTTCAAATGCTGATCGCCCAATCTCAATGGTCGTCAGCACATTTAAGTTGTGACCGGACGCGCTGCTTTGTAGTGACTGGACGCAGGACCTCAGCGTCCGGTCATTTTCAGTAAGCATGCAGAAGCAAAAAATTACAACCGGACGCGTCCAGTCATGCCCGACCGCATGCACCCAGCGTCTGGTCACTTAACATCACCATATGTCATACTGAAAGGACTCAGGCCCTAAGCGTCCGGTCATTTCTTGCGCCAGCGTCCGGTCACGAGACCAAAACCGCATGCTCACTGCTGCCACTGACCAAACGCGACGGTCCTTCAGAGACCAGCGTCTGGTCACTTACAGTGACCACGTTCACCTGAGTTTAGCTACCGGATATGTCTGTTACACTCTGTGAAACCCTTTCTTTTCTGTATAGGGCGTCGGTGGCACCGTCGGACTGTCCGCACTCTACGGATGGACACTCCACCGGTGAAGTTCCTAACCCTTTCTCAAATGTGTCAACCACCAAGTGTATCACCTTGTACACATGTGTTAGCATATTTTCACAAACATTTTTAAGGGTGTTAGCACTCCACTGGATCCTAAATGCATATACAATGAGTTAGAGCATCTAGTGGTACTTTGATAACCGTATTTTGATACGAGTTTCACCCCTCTTAATAGTATGGCTATCGATCCTAAATGTGATCACACTCACTAAGTGTCTCTATCACTAAAATAAAATGGCTCATATCATTTATACCTTTGCCTTGACCCTTTTATTTTTCTCTTTCTTCTTTTCAAGTCCAAGCACTTGATCATCACCATGGCATCACCATCATTATGTCATGATCTTCATTTGCTTCACCACTTAGAATGTGCTACCTATCTTATGAGCTTGCTCCCTCTACTTGTGTGCTCATAATTTTAATTGATCCCTTTCCTTTGTCATATCTCTCCCTCTATATCAAGTTCTCCCCCTCTGTTGTCTTTTCATTATCTTAGTACACTAATATCTTTGTTTTTCTCCCCATGTACTAATATCTTTGTTTTTCTCCCCTTTGTCATCAATGACCACAAATGTTTAAAATGTAGATAGGTTGAGATTATCAATATCATCAATCGGATTGTTGGTCAACTTGATTGCACTTTCATTGTCACATAGCAATGGCACTTTCTTGAACTTGATTTCAAAGTCACTCAAAGTGGTCTTCATCCAAAGTATTTGTGCACAACAACTACCGGCGGATATGTATTCGGCTTCGGTGGTTGATAATGCAACACTATTTTACTTTTTTGATGACCATGAAACAAGTGATCTTCTCAACAATTGACATGTGCCCGAGGTGCTCTTCCTTTCAACCTTGCATCCTGCATAATCCGAGTCAGAGTAACCTACTAGCTTAAACTTTGCTCCTTTGGGATATCACAAACCAACATTTTGTGTATGCTTCAAGTACCTCAATATTATATTTATAGCCTTCAAATGACTCTCTCTTGGTAAGACTTGAAATCTTACACACATGCATACACTAAACATAACATCTGGTCTTGATGTGGTCACATAGAGTAGGCTTCCAATCATAGACCGATACAAGTTTTGATCCATCATATTGCCACTTGCATCACTATCCAAGTTGCCATTTGTTCCCATTGGTGTACTAATAGCTTTGCTATCACTTATGCCAAATTTCTTGATCATGTCCTTGATATACTTGTCTTGACTCACAAATATACCATTCTTTAATTGCTTGATTTGAAGACCAAGGAAGTAACTCAACTCTCTAATTATTAATATCTCAAACTCATTAGTCATCATCTTTCCAAACTCATCATAAAAGTCTTGATTGGTTGATCCAAATATGATGTCATCAACATAGATTTGCAACACAAATAAATCTTTTCCAATCTTCTTGATAAAAAGAGTAGTGTCAACCATGCCCATCATGAACCCTTTAGTGAGTGAAAAGTCCCTCAATCTCTCATACCATGCTTTAGGTGCTTGCTTCAAGCCATACAATGCCTTCTTCAACTTGTACACATGGTCGGACTTCTTGTCATCTTCAAAACCGGGAGGTTGCTCAACATATACTTCTTCATTGATGTAACCATTGAGAAATGCACTCTTAACATCCATTTGATAGAGTTTGATGTTGTGGGCACAAGTATAGGTTAGCAAGATTCTAATTGCTTCTAATTTAGCAACCGGGGCATATGTTTCTTCAAAGTCAAGACCTTCAACTTGTGTATAGCTTTGCGCTACCAATCTTGCTTTGTTCCTTACTACTATCCCATCTTGATCTTGCTTGTTTCTAAAGACCCATTTGGTTCCAATTACATTGTGTCCCTTTGGTCTCTCTACTAATTCCCATATTTGATTTCTTGTGAAGTTATTCAATTCTTCATGCATAGCATTCACCCAATCAATATCTTTCAATGCTTCATCTATCTTCTTTGATTCAATAGATGACACAAATGAGAAATGCTCATAAAGTGATGCCAATCTTGATCTTGTTTGTACACCTCTAGAAATATCTCTAATTATAGTGTCCAATGGATGATCCCTTGCCGAAGCGACCTGATTTCCATGAAGGGAAATCCACAGAGTCGAAGTATAATAAGACCATTATAGATCATATTACCCAAATTTCCAGTCAAATACCATATCCATACAATGATAATATCAGAGTACAAATAGTTTGGAATTACATAATTTATTATATCGCCGTATTGGCGGAATCAAAAGTAGCATTCATTCAGAACAGCTTGAAGATAAGATCGCCAAACTTGAGCGTAGGAACGAACCCCTCAACCATCAAACTCCTCGGAGCTAAACTCTTCAGCAGAACCTATGTGCCAAAATGTATCAGTACGATTTGTATTGGCCACTCCCACCCTATGAGCATTGCATTGTGGAAATTGGATGCAAGTTGGATATAATCAAAAGGAACCTATAAGGCTGGGGTCTTCTATGTTTTAGCATGTCAAGTATATAATAATAGTTGGTCAAGTTTTAACACCATTCCCACACACATTCCACCCCATTCCCTTTCCAGAGCCAGGTTTCGATCCTAGGATCGATATACCACCATCACCATACCATTGCTCAGTCGATAGGCCAACTCTCTCTCAGCACTGTCTCAAGGTCCGTAGCCCTTGGCTACGACTGACACTCTCTCATAGGGGAAAAAGAGAAGGACTCATCTCACTATCTAGTTTAAGTGAAACCCAGGAAAGGTCTATAGCCGACAAGTCGGCACCTGTATCGATCGATCAACCATACACTCTACAGAGGTTTTACATAACCACAAGATCTGCCTTCTTCGCTGACCATCGTCAACTGGGCTGATTCCGACCGCTTGCTAGCCTAGGATAATGCCACTCTACCATTCAGCCCTGGTACACCCTAAGTCTAGTCTGGGGTGGCTAAAACTGTGAGTCATGAGCCGGGTCCACAAGGTCTCCATGAAGTCTCAGAAGGGTGTGGGCGCATCCTTCGCGCCTCGTACCTCCTTACACTGTCCGCTATCAACCTAGCAGTAGTGGCAATATCCTACCAAGTAGTCCAGCCGTCCCGCACCATATAGGGTGAGTGGTATGTAAGGCTTCCTGGTGAATCTAAGTACTAGTAAGTCCTTAGAGATAACCAAGCCAGAATGTCTCCATCAGGGTTTCCATTTATCGTGCTACCACAACACCTCCATCCTGGGCTCCTCCCATCACAGGTTCACACCTAGGACCACCCCATATACCATTTACCCACCATAGGTATCCATTCTAGGGGTGCCCAGGTAGCACCCCATGGCAAGACTTGCCCCAGGCTCATCATATACTCCAACTTGGTCGACACAACCCTCACCCTCCACACACCCAAGTCACACACGCAACACTCTCCCCATAGTCCGGATAACACCAGTTTCCACCACACATTAATGTAGTATAAGTGTAGTAAAAGTGTAAGCAATGATATATAGCATTAAGCGTGTGTCTAACCTAATAGCAGGGTATGTAGGGGTAAGGTTGTGTCAAGGTAAGGGCCATCAAGTAAGCATACTACCATGCAAGTCCTATCATAGTATGATTATAGCAGTAAAGTAAAGCAATAGCAGTTCTATATTAGCCATGCGTAATAGGTGCTATGAGATTGGATGGGATATGGTACCTTTAGTGTAGTCGTCTCCATTCTTCTCACGGTACTCACGATCCTCATCCGTCTGGTTCTCCTCTGAGTCTGCAACGATCGCATTATAGTCACGTTAGCGACGTTTATAGAATAGCACAAAGAAACAATGAAAATTCAAAATAGCTAAATACACTCTAACATGGGTTCATTGCATAAAGCTTGATTTTAGATGAATTTTGGTCCTGGTTTCGTATTTTTCTGAGGTCGTATGAATTAATTATGAATTTCTAAAGTTTAAATCATCTCTAAAAATGGAAAAGGCTGAATTAATCCTGGGCTGACACGTGTCATGCTGTGACTGGTCCACGTGGCATGCTGACGTCAGCATGACGTCATTGGCTCAGCTCTGAGCTGATAAGTGGGGTCCTACTGATGTCATCTTGACGTCATCAACGTCATCGGTTCCGATAGGTGGGGCCAGAGGCTCTTGGGTCACTGACCTATGGGTCCAGTCAGAGTCAATGTCAAGTCAACAGGTGAGTCAACGGTCAACAGGTCATGGTCACTGATAGGTGGGGCCAGAGTTGCTGACGTCAGCAGCTAACGTCATCATGACGTCAGCACAACGTCACCTCGGCTGTGTTGTTACTGACAGGTGGGACCCGCGTGACGTTGTCATGACGTCAGCATGATGTCACTTACTGGCATGTGGGTCTAGAGTCTCTGTGTCGCTGACATGTGGGGCTAGGTCAACCATCAACATTGATCGGTCAACCATCAACACAGACCGGGTCCGAACTGGGCCGGTTGGGTCTGGATATGGGCTGGGCTTTGGCCCACCACGTGGCATGCTGTGGCGCTACCATGTCGTAGCCAAGGGCCTCCACTAGGCTTCATCCACCATTCGGCCCACACCGCGTGGCTCACGGTGAACTTGTGTTCACGGTCCATGGACCGTTGGCTGGGTCTTCGGTGGACCGAGTCCACCCTTCTTCCTTTTGGCCTAGTCCATGTGCACCGGGTGCAGGCGCGTGTGGCCAGCGAGGAAGGATTCCTCTACTTCCATTCCCCGACGTGCTCCTGCCGGTGGTGGGCTTACCGGCGAGCTCCTATGGTGGTGCTGGCGTCCAATTAAGGTGGGGAAAAGCTTCGTCAGGTCTCGGCAAATACGGTGGTGAGGTCAAGGTGGCGGCCAGGGCTTCCTAGGGCATTGGCCACGGTGGTCGGTGGCTTGGTCGTGGCGGTGCTCATCGATGGGGCAGCTCAGGGCTATTCTAGGGGTCCTGGTGCCCCGTTCCCTTCCAGATGGCTAGCGGGCGATAGGGTAAAGTGTCGACAATGACCAAAGGGCATGGCGGAGTCCACATGCGGTGGTGGTGCACGGTGGAGCTCCGGCCAGTGGTCTGGTGCTCATGGCCAAGGTGCTACAGTTGGCTAATGGGGTCTCGGTCTACATGGCTATCTTCCGGGCATCATGGTGGTGCTACAGCCACCTCCTAGTCCGATGAGGTGGCTAGGTGTGCAAGTGGTGGCCGCACCATGATGGCGGCGTCATGAGCGCGGCGTGCACATGCTCTACTACAGCGTCCAAGGGCTAGGAGGAGGTCTCAGCCAAAAGACTCACCGAGCGGTGCTGGCGGCGTTCGATGGTGGTGCGGTGGCGAGGCACGTTATCGGGGTAGGCGCTTAGGGCGGCGCTCCAGCTTCGGTGATCGGCACCTCCGAGCTTTCTCTGCTCGCCTCCCCTCCTCTGAATTCCTTCTCGGCCCTCTTCTCTTAGTGCGGTGCGGGCTGTTGGGCCACTGAGCGGCGGCGTCGTGGGCTAAGGAATCCCTAGGGTGCCTTGGCGTCGCTTTATAGCCCCGGTGCCTGAGCTCCACCCATGGCGGACGGGGCGGACGGCTGGCGATGCGTCGAGGGCATCGAACGGTATCGTGGGCGCGGGTGGTTGGCGCGGAGGTTGCGTGGGCACGGCGCCAAGGGGACAGGGCCAGGTGACTCACGTGATCCCAGGCCCACGCCTGTCACTTTGGTTAGGTCTCGGTCGGAGGCGGTGCCGGCGTGGGGAGGAAGACGACACTGTGGCGGGGTGTGGCTGACGCGTGGGGTCTGGTGGTAGTGGCAGCAAGCGAAGCAGGAAGGCGCGTGGGCGTGAGCAGCGCGCTGGGCTGGCCACGCGAGTTGGGCCAGCCTGCGCGCGAAGCAGGGCTGCTTGCGGGGCCTGGTGCTGCTGCGCATGCAAGCTAGGCTGGCTGGCTAGGCCGGCTACTGCTGCGCGCTAGCGGGCCGAGCAGGCCGAGCCAGCTGTGGGTCTTCTCCTTTTCTTTTCCTTTTTCTATTTTATTTTTCTTCTCCTTTGTTTAAATTCAAATTGATTTGGAATTTGAATTTAAAATTGGTGTATATTATTCATTGGAGTTTTAGATATGAGGCCCACAACATTCTTTTATATATATTAGGAACTTTATTTAGCTATTTTATATAACAAAAATAGGTGTAGTTTTGTTATACAAAAATAGAAATAGTTTTCTCTTTAAGCATCTATTCTTTGGTTTGATTAATAATTACTTTATGGTTTATTTTGTTAAAGGAGTTGTTAGGCATTACATAAAACAAATGAAAATCCAAATCACCATTTGAATTAACAATGTATGCTATGTTTTATTTGTCAGTATTTAAGTAAACATAATTAATGAATGACATGCCATGTTCATGAAATTGTTTAGTTGGTTTACAACTAATGCAACACCTAGGGTTGGCTCCTATAGATGTCACTCAACATTGCATGGGGTAACAACAAAAATTTTGTAGTTGTGATTTTTGGTGTGTGGATTTTTGGGTTGTTACACTTGCAATATTGGTTGGTTGGAGGATTAGAACTTGATTGCTTACACTTGCTTGATCATTGGGTTGAGATGATGTACTAGCCACTTGATCTTGTTTATTATCATGAGAGCCATTTGTACTAGCTTGAGTTGTATCATCTTGCACATTTGAGTTAGAGAGCACTTGCACTTGATCATCGTCATCATCATTTACTTGTCTAGGCCTCAATTCACCAACATCCATGTTCTTCATGGTATTTGAAAGTGGAATACCTCTAACATCTTCCAAGTTCTTATTCTCTTCTTATGAACCCTTGGTTTCATCAAATTCAACATCATGAACTTTCTCAAGAGTACCACTATCCAAATTCCAAACTCTATATGCTTTGCTAGTGGTTGAGTATCCAAGTAGGATTATTCATCACATTTCTTGTCAAACTTGCCCAGTCTAGTGTCTTTCTTCAAGATATAGCATTTGCAACCAAAGATCCAAAAATATGCAATGTTGGGCTTTCTACCATTCAAGAGCTCATATGGTGTCTTCTCTTTCAATGGGTGACAATAGAGGCGGTTGCTATAATAGCAAGCTATGTTGATAGCTTCGGCCCAAAAAGTTTGACTCGCATTGTATTCACTAAGCACAGACCTTGCCATATCAATGAGTGTTCTATTCTTCCTCTCAACAAGACCATTTGACTATGGAGTGTACTTAGCCAAGAATTGATGTCTAATTCCAAATTCATCACACAACTCATCAATTCTAGTATTCTTGAACTCACTACCATTGTCACTTCTAACTCTCTTGATGGTTGTTTCAAACTCATTGTGAATGCCCTTGATAAATGATTTGAATGTTGCAAACACATCACTTTTGTCCAATAAAAAGAATATCCAAGTGTATCTAGTGTAATCATCCACTATCACAAAGCCATATTTATTTCCACCAATGCTAGTGTATTGAGTTGGCCCAAATAAATCCATGTGTAATAACTCAAATGCTTTACTAGTGTTTATCATGCTTTTCTTAGGATGGGTGTTTTCAACTTGTTTGCCGGCTTGACAAGAGCTACAAAGCTTATCCTTCTCAAACACAATATCTTTCAAGCCTCTAACCAAGTCATACTTAACCAATCTATTCAATTATTTCATTCCAACATGACCAAGCCTTCTATGTCATAACCAACCCATGCTAGACTTAGTGAATAAACATATAGACAATCTAGCTTCACTAGCATTGAAATCAACCAAGTATAGATTCTCATATCTAAAGCCTTTGAAGATCAAATTAGAGCCATCTACACTTATGATCTCTACATCATCTACTCTAAATATGCATTTGAATTCAAGATCACACAATTGAGCCATGGATAGCAAATTAAAGTTCAATCTCTCTACTAGCAACACATTGGATATGCTCATGTCATTGGATATTACAATTTTACCAAGCTCTTTGACCTTGCCTTTACCATTATCACCAAATATGATACTATCATAACCATTATTGCTATTGGTGTTGATTGAGTTAAACATTCTTGCATCACCGGTCATGTGTTGAGTACACCCACTATCAAGAACCCAATGCCTTCCTCCGGCTTTGTAATTAACCTATAAAAGAAGATCAATTCTTTATAGGTATCCAAACTTGTTTGGGTCCTTGAAGGTTAGTCACTAAGCTCTTTGGTACCCAAATGGCTTTCTTCTTTGAGCCCATTCATGGTTTACCAATGAACTTAGCCTTTATACCATTTACACCCTTTGTAAGTACAAAGAAAGAATTAATCTTAATTGAGAATACATTAGTATTTTTGCTCTTGTTCTTGCACTCATGCTCTTTATGACCAACTTGCTTGCAACTAGTACAAAACCGACCATCGTTCTTCATAAAATTAGTCTTATAAGAAGCAAAGGTCACCTTGCCTTTCTTGGGGATATAGCCCAATCCCTCTTTGTAAAGAGAAGCTCTTTGGCTACCCAAGCACATAAGCAAGCGATCCTCACCACCATAGGCCTTAGCCAAGGTGTGAGTGAGCTTATTGACCTCCTTCTTGAGGTTCTCGTTCTCAACCATTAGTGATGCATCACAAGTGAGACCATCACTACTAGATGAGGTGGAAGTAGACGTACTACAAGAAGGGTTAGCGGGGAGAACAATGATAGGCATAGATAATGATTTATCAATTATATCACAAGTTAATCCTACATTGCAAGTCTCAACATGCATCTTTTTATTTTGCTCATCAAGCAAAGAGGAATGAGCTTTTTCAAGCTTTTTGTGAGCCTTGCCAAGCTTCTCATGGGCTTGCTCTAGCCTCTCATGAGATGCATTGAGCTCATCAAAAGCTTGCTTAAGGGCTTTTAGTTCCTTACACAAGCTTTTGTATTCCCTTCTCTTAATGCCAAAGTGTTCTTTAGCATCTTTGAGCATGTCAAATAGTTCATCCTTAGTAGGTTCATCATCATCACTATCACTATCATTTTCATTTTTATTTTCATTATCATGTTCTGCATCACTTCCATCATCACAAATTTATACCTTAGTGGCCTTAGCCATGAAGCATGATGGTGTGTTGAAGAGAGAAGGCTTCTTATTGATAGCAATGCTTGCAAGTGCCTTCTTCTTGGTGGTCTTGTCATCATCACTCTCATCATCATCACTTGAGGAAGCATCACTATCCTAAGTGACCACATATGAACCACCCTTCTTCTTCTTGAAGACCATCTTGTCCTTCTTCTCTTTCTTTTCTTTCTTGTCCTTCTTCTTGTTCTTCTTGTCATCATCTTTGTTGCTATTGTATGGGCATTAAGCAACAAGATGATCTTTGCTTCCACAATTGAAGCACCTTCTTGACTCTTCCTTGTTCTTGGATGAAGACTTCTTTCTTCTAGCATGGTATCCCTTCTTCATCCTAAACTTGACAAATCTCTTGACAAAGAGAGTCATCTTCTCATCATCATCCCATGAGCCATCATATTCACTTGATGTATCTAGCTTTGCCTTGCGCTTGGATGATGTGGCCTTGAATGCCACTCTCTTTTTCTTCTCATCCTTCTTCTCATCTTTCTTCTCCTTCTTTTCTTTCTTCTCATCATCATCTCTATATGTATCATTAGTCATTATATCTCCCAACACTTGGTTTGGTGTCATGGTGTCCAAACCACTCCTCACTAGAATAGTGACTAATGGCCAAATCCTGAAGGGAAACATCTCAAGAACTTGTGGGAGAAGTCCTTGTCCTTCACCTCTTCTCCAAGTGCTTTGAGATCATTGACAAGCACTTAAAGCCTATGGAACATCTTTGGCACACTCTCATCATCCTTCATCTTGAAGCTTACAAACTTTTCTTTGAGAATGTATGCCTTTGCATCCTTCATGGCTTGAGAGTCCTCAAATGATTCTTTCAACTTCTTCTAAGCCTCATAAGCCATCTCAATATTCTTGATTTGCTCAAATGTTCTCTTATCAATTGCATCATGAATGGCACTTAGAGCAATGTCATTGTTTTGGAGAAACACTTCTTCAGCCGCGGTGGGATTCTCTGGATCATCAATATTAATTTTGGTTTCTACCACCTTCCACACTCTTCTATTGATTGACTTGAAATGTGTGGTCATCTTTGATTTTCAATATAGATAATTTGTGCCATCAAATTATGGTGGCTTCTTGGTGTTGTTGATTTGAGCCATTTTTACACCGAAGGTTGTTAAGCCTTAAATTACGGTGACATTGGCTCTGATACCACTTGAAAGGTCCTAATGGCTAGAGGGGGAGGGTGAATAGCCTATTAAAAATTTCTACAACAACACTTAACAAACAGTTAGACAATTATAAGACGAAGCAAGTGTTGTGTTAGCCTACTAAAAATTGCAAGCCACCTATCACAATTCTAGTTTATATAGTTTCTATCCACTCAATAGCTATGTAACTACACTAAGTTAGTGCGCTCTCAAATGCTAACTAAAGAGCCACACTAACCAAACTAACAAGCTCTCACAACTAGCTACACTAAAGAGCTTGACAACTAGTTTATGGTAATATAAAGAGAGTGAGCAAGATGATTATACCGCCGTGTCGAGGAAGGAGCCAATCAATCATAAGAATGAATACTAATGAAGACCAATCACCTCGGAATCAAATGATGACATAATAATTTTTTACCGAGGTTCACTTGCTTGCCGGCAAGCTAGTCCTCGTTGTGGCGATTCACTCACTTGGAGGTTCACGCGCTAATTGGCATCACACGCCAAACCCTCAATAGGATGTCGCACAACCAACACAAGATGCGGATCAAACAAGCCACGAGTAATTCAGTAGAGTACCTTTTGGCTCTTCATCGGAGAAAGGTCAAGAACCCCTCACAATCACCATGATCGGAGCTGGAGACAATCACCAACCTCCGCTCGACGATCTTCGCTGCTCCAAGCCGTCTAGGTGGCGGCAACCACCAAGAGTAACAAGTGAATCCCACAGCGAAACATGAACACCAAGTGCCTCTAGATGCAAACACTCAAGCAATGCACTTGGATTCACTCTCAATATCACAAAGATGATAAATCTATGATGGAGATGAGTGGAAGGGTTTGGCTAAGCTCACAAGGTTGCTATGTCAATGCAAATGGCTATGAGGATGAGCTAGAGCCGGTCATGGGGCTTAAATAGAGAGCCCCTATGAATAGAGCTGCTAGGCTCCTCACTGCACTAAACACGGGGTGACTGGACACGCAGGTCAGATCGACCGGACGCTGGACCCCAGCGTTCGGTCACACGATGTGTGCCACGTGTCCCCTGCTTCAAACGCTGATCGCCTGATCTCAATGGTCGTCAGCACATTTAAGTTGTGACCGGACGCACTGCTTTGTAGTGACTGGACGCAGGACCTCAGCGTCCGGTCGTTTTCAGTAAGCATCCAGAAGTAAAAAATCACGACCGGACGCGTCCGGTCATGCCCGACCGCACGCACCCAGTGTCCGGTCACTTAACGTCACCATACGTCATACTGAAAGGACTCAGGCCCTAAGCGTCTGGTCATGAGACCAAAACCGCACGCTCACTGCTACCACTGACCAAACGCGTCGGTCCTTTAGAGACCAGCGCCCGGTCACTTACAGTGACCATGTTCACCTAAGTTTAGCTACCGGACATGTCTATTACACTCTGTGAAAACCCTATCTTTTCTGTATAGGGCGTCGGTGGCACCGTCGGACTGTCCACACTCTACGGACGGACACTCCTGAAGGGTCGAGATGGCGACTAGAGGGGGGGTGAATAGTCTTTTCTAAAACTTAATCGCGTCGGCTAACCGATACAAATGCGGAATTAAAACTATCGGTCTAGCCAAGACTATACCCCACTATATATGTTCACTAGCACCTTGCAAAGATATCAATTATGCAACAAAGGTGCCGGGCTAGCTAGAGCTCACCTAACTAATTCTAGGAGCAAGGTTAGACAAACCTATGCCACTAGTACTTTAAGCAACAAGGGAGCTCCTACACATGCTAGTAAGCAAAAGCACAAAGCTAACTAAGCACACTAGCAATGCTCAATAACAAGGCAACCAATGCCTAATTAGAGAGCGCAAATACTTAGCTACACAAACTAAGCAATGTGACTAACAAGGTTACTAAAACCAAATTAGCCATGCAAGGAAGCTACTTCTATGCTACACAAGCAAGAAGGTAATTAGCAAGCTACACAAGCTATCTAATTACAAGAGCAACTACACAAGCTTGATATGTATAAAAGTAATTGCAAGCTTGTGTAATGGGGATGCAAACCAATGGGAAGAACAAGGTTGACACGATGATTTTTCTCCTGAGGTTCACGTGTTTGCCAACACGCTAGTCCCCGTTGTGTCGACCGCTCACTTGGTGGTTCGGCGGCTAATTAGCATCACCCGCTAAGCCCGCATGTCGGGCGCCGCAAGAACCTACCCCTTGAGTGAGGGTAGCTCAATGACACGCTTTACTAGAGTTGCTCTTCGCGGCTTCCGCGGGGCGAGCACAATGCCCCTCACAAGCACTTATCTGGAGCGCCGCACAAGCTTCTTGCGCGCTTCGACGGAGACCACCACCAAGCCGTCTAGGAGATGGCAACCTCCAAGAGTAACAAGCACCACCGGCTTGCAACTCGATCACCTAGTGCCACTCGATGCAACCTCACGATGCAATCGCACTAGAATCGCTCACTCACACAATCGAATGATCACTATCAAGTATATGTGTGATAGAGGGCTCCCAAGCACTCACAAGCATGGACACTAAGTCCCTTGAGGTGCTCCACCCCAGCCATGGCCGAGGGCCACTTCTATTTATAGCCCCAAGGGCTAAACTAGCCGTTACCCCTTCACTAGGCAACGGTCGGGCCGACCGGACGCTCCGGTCGTGTTGACCGGACGCTGGACCTCAGCGTCCGGTCGCCCACAGACAACCACGTGTCCCGGTTCCAACGGTCACTTGACCTGACCGGACGCTCCAGCTTCAACTGACCGGACGCTGGACCCTCAGCGTCCGGTCGTTTCCAGTAAGCTCCTGAGCATGACCGGACGTGTCCGGTCGAACGTGATCGGACGTAGCCAGCGTCCGGTCACACTCTAGCTACTGCTACACTCCACATCAGCGCGACCGGACATAGCCTGCCAGCGTCTGGTGCATTCAGATCCAGCGTCCGGTCAGTTGACCGACGCCAGCATCTTCTCCATTCTCTTCACCCTTGCTCAAGTGTGCTAACCACAAGAATTTGCATCCGGCGCAATAGAAAATAGACATTCCATTTTTCCGAAAGCGTCAACACCCCTGCAAACACCACCTCCTTTGTAAATGTGCCAACACCACCAAGTGTACACCACCATGTGTATGTGTGTTAGCATTTTCACAATCATTTCCCAAAGGATGTTAGCCACTCAACTTGCCACGCCACTCGATCCTAGCGACAATGCAAAGTTAGATCACTCGAGTGGCACTAGATGACCGATATGCAAACAAGTTTGCCCCTCTTGATAGTACGGCCATCTATCCTAAACCCGGTCATAAACTTCTCTACACACCTATGACCGGTGAAATAAAATGCCCTAGGTTATACCTTTGCCTTGCGCATTTCATTCCATCTCCTTCAATGTCGATGCAACACATGCACCAACATGATCAACAATGATATGATCCACTTCATATCATCACATGATCATATTGGTTCATCGATCTTGACTCTACTTGCTCTTCACCGTTGCCATCATCCATCGGCGCCAAGTCTTGCTCAAGCTTCACCGCCACACGGTCCATCACTCCAAAGCCTTCGACTTGCCCTTCACGCTTGCAACCGGTCCATCAAGCTAAGTCTTGTCTTGATCTTCTCCACCTTGATCACATGACTCAATGTCATGTCTCATGTGCATTTAAGCTCCTTCATCATCACATGTGTGAGCTTTGCAACATCTCCAAGCCATTTTCACCTTCATGGCATATGTTTCTCACACGCATGTACCTGTGGACTAATCACCTGTGTATCTCACATAAACACAATTAGTCTACCTAAGTTGTCACTCAATTACCAAAACCAAACAAGGACCTTTCAACTCCGCCGGTGAAGTTCCTAACCCTTTCTCAAATGTGTCAACCACCAAGTGTATCACCTTGTGCACATGTGTTAGCATATTTTCACAAACATTTTCAAGGGTGTTAGCACTCCACTGGATCCTAAATGCATATGCAATGAGTTAGAGCATCTAGTGGCACTTTGATAACCGCATTTCGATACGAGTTTCACCCCTCTTAATAGTACGGCTATCGATCCTAAATGTGATCACACTCACTAAGTGTCTCCATCACTAAAATAAAATGGCTCATATCATTTATACCTTTGCCTTGACCCTTTTGTTTTTCTCTTTCTTCTTTTCAAGTCCAAGCACTTGATCATCACCATGGCATCGCCATCATCATGTCATGATCTTCATTTGCTTCACCACTTGGAATGTGCTACCTATCTCATGATCACTTTGATAAACTAGGTTAGCACTTAGGGTTTCATTAATTTACCAAAACCAAACTAGAGTTTGCAACGGTGTGCGCGGAGGACAGACGCGCGGTGGGGAAGGGAGCGCGGCGGGGCAGAGTGCGATAGGTGGATGAGTGCCCACGCGCCCACGCCGAGACGAGCGGACAAGCGTTGTGGAGATTTTTTTATGAGAAAGAGAGAATGGAGGAGATGGTATGTTAATATATGCATTTCACTTCTTTTATCCTAGAATAAATCAATTGTATGCTTCATAATTTGTTAGCTCATTGGCATAGTTACTGGAAACCGTATGTCATTAATTTGCTCCTCTTTAATTTATAAAAGGAAAAACATATTTCTGGATATTCCAAAAAGTTTCATGCTACAAACGTGATAATTAAATATGGCCCTACTCTGCTGATGTTGATTTATGCATTCCCTGGTATAGCTGATGTAATTAGGAGACGCCTAGGTAAAGAAAAACATCCATGCAACCCCAATAAATCATATGCTGGAAGCATAGCAATGGTGTTGGCTGGTTTTCTGGCCTCAGTTGGGTAATGTTTAACCTTTACTGAATTCTCAGTTGCATCAACTTCTTTTTAATCATTCAGTCTCATTTATTCAGGTACATGCATTACTTCCACACTTTTGGCTGTATTGAGGAAACATGGTACATGGCTTTAGGCTTCCTCGTTGTCTCTGTAGCTGCAACACTCATTGAATCACACCCCATCAGCACAGAACTGGATAACAATTTGTCTGTTCCTTTAACATCATTCCTAGTTGGTAACCTCATCTTTTGATGTTTAGCCTCAAAGGACATATGAGATGTTTCTCCATCATGTTGTAATATGTAAAACTTTACTGAGAAAATATAAACGTTGAGAATCTGTACCTAGAGTTTGGAGAATATGTTCACTTTTGTTTATCATCCAGCATTATAGTCCTTTAGATTGTAAATATAAGTCAGTTTTAGGATATGTGCTGGCCAAACTTTGCATTTTACCAACATATATAAATAATTATGTAGATTAAGTCATAAAATTGATTTACATGATTCATAATTGAAAAGGCTTTAACAATATACAACTCTTTTTTATTCAGAAAAAAAAATATATTTTTTGAAACAAAGGCAGGAGCTCTACCGCTCAATTAAGACGAAAGAGTATTATGTACAAGAAGGTTAGCCAAACGAGATGCCAAAAGGCCCCCCGAGGGACTAACCACCCCACGCGACGCGGTTGAGCACAAACACGACACACCGCCATGGGTCATCGTTGCCGAACATGGAAGCCAAGCTGCCAGCAGCTCCGACTTCCCATGGCAGTCCACCCACTAGTCACTCCCCGACGGGTCCGAAGCTAACGGTCACCACCGGTCATCGTTGCCAAGCTCGAACGAAGAGCAGCTCCGACTTCCAAGCGCGAACCGTCAACTCGCAACGAAAACACGACGATAATCCAAATGCGACGCCTTCAGGAAGGGAGCAACGCCGATGACGCCACCATCGCACGTCCAAAGTGGATCGGGTTTTCACCCTTGGAAGATATACTAGAGGGCTAAACACAACGCCCCCAACAGGGAAACGACGCCCAACGGCGTCGCCGTCGCCAAGGCTTTCGCCCATGAACCCTCTAGCACAAACGCCGAGTCACGAAGCGAAACCCCCTGCCATCCAACACCGCTAACGCCGCTTTCCCGCCGCCCCACGGAAGCCCCTTCAGAGGGGCATCGACGCGCCGACTGCACACTGCAGCCGCACAGCTGCATCGACGGCCACCCCCTCTGACCGGGTCACATAGAGCTGGACCAGACTCTGCCGCTCGCGTCACACCTCCGCACGCCGAGACCGCCAATGGCCATCAACGTCGTCGGCTCAGGCACCCGCCAATGTCGCTGCAGACAAAGCCGCTAACAGCCACAGGGCTTGTGCTGCCACCATCTCGGGCGCCGCCCCCTGCCCCGAGGTCACCGGGTCCGGACGCCAGGCCCCGAACCGGGCGACCCCAGCCGCCGCCGCCGCCGCCTCCAACTTGACCACAACCGCGGCACCGCCTAGAGCCGGTCTGTCGCCGTTGCCGTCACCGTCGCCCAGACCGCCACAACCAGCCCAAGAAGAGGCTCGGTCGCCGTCGTAGCAGCCCCGGCTGGTCGCCGCAGCAGCAGCCAAGGCCGTGCGGGGAGAGGCAGGCAGAGGAGAGAGCGCCGCCCCAAGCGCCTGCACGAGCCCCGACAACTGCCGCCGCCGGCCGCCACTTTACCTGCCACTGGCCGCCAAGGCAGATCCGGCCGCCTAGGGTCCGGGTCCGGCAGCCCGGGCACCGGATCCGGCAGCCCGGGCACCAGACATGCGGCCCCGGCCGGCGCCGCCGCTGTCGTCTTGATGGAGGAGGGGATGAGCGAAGGAGAAAGGAAGGCTCCGCCACCATCCCCTGCGCCTGCGCAGGCACGAGCCGACGCCGCCACAGCCGCGGCAACCATCCCCACCGAAGCTCCACGCAGCTCGCGGGGTGAAGGACTGCCGGCCTACTGCGGCGCACGCCGCCCACACGAGGGAGGGAGAGCCCCGCCGCCACCTTCCTGGCCGGCAGGACGGCCATGCCGGCGGCCAGCTCTGGTGGCGGCGCGGCGAGAGAGGAGGAGAGGGGTGGGAGAGCGGCGGCGGCTCAGGGGTCTGCCCATGTCGCCCTGCGTGGGGGAGCGACGCGGGGGAGAGGGATGAGTTGCTCCTACTGTAAGATCTCGAAAAATATAACTTAATAGAAAGCACCAGTGAAGTGTCATATTGGAGGCAGCGTCAATGACCATAAACAACTTATATTTGCGTACATAGGGGTCTGTGCTTTAATATATCCGGTCACAAATTCTTCTTTTGGACATAAAGTTATGCTCAAGCATTTAATCCTGACTGCTTTGTTTCAAAAAAAAAAAATTGACTGCTTGCATTGTTTTCAAGTAGTTAGATTGATTGTAATCATTTCTATAATTATGTTACAAAATACTAGCAATCATATTTGCTTTTTGAGGGCCATGTTGTCATGTTCCTGTGTAGTAGGGCATGCATTTGAGCCCGGAGTGAGGATGAAACTTTGGCATATTAGGCATTTTAGGTCCACTTGCGCAGTTGCTCATCTGTCCTATATATACCTCTTTTTATCAGGCAAGCTTGCACTGCCCATAGTTTTATGAGGTCCCTTTCTTTTCATGTGTGCATCACATTGCTCCAAATAAATGACCGGAGGTAATTGAAGTTATAATTTCATTTGTTTGAAAAGGCACTTGTTTCACATTATATTGAACTAAAGCAAGCAAACCTAAGTATCTTGATGACCAAGGTTATGACAAAGTGGTAAAAATAAAATCCATACCGAAGCGATGCACTGGTTCTGGTTAACCATCATCAGTTTCCCCTGATCGAGAAATCTAGTGACTTGTTTTTCTCAACTCTCAAGTGACAAGGCTCTTTCAACTGCATGCTGCGAGATATTGGGTGCAATCAGTTCCCTTGTGCTGATGACTCTCAGCCGTTTATCTCAACTTGGTAGGTTGTTAAACCGGGGATGTGTACCGGAGGTAGACATGCCTCCCAGTATTTCAGTAAACTGACTAATCGGTTAAGAACTCCATGTTGGCTTGTTTGGATTTTACATTCGCATACTTCTGTTGGATCGCGGATCAAATCATTACCTATTGAGGATAATTCCTTGGGCTTCGGCACAACCTACATTTGTGTGCCATACGTAGTTCACATAATCCAAGTTGTGGTTACAAAAAACAGAATGGTGACATCCTGTGCCGGATGAGACCAATCCCTAGCTGCTTCTTCATGCTCACCCTAACACAAGTACACAGCCTCCCATGCTTTTTAACGATATATAAAAAAGATGAGGCCTCCGTTCTGATGATCTTTGAACGTGGAATATATACACTGAAAATTCCAACTGCGTCTCCAACGGTACCAAATCTTCAGACTTCAGTGTCGAGACTCCAATTGCGTCTCCCCGACTGGTACCTGGTCAAGGCCTAAAGCTTTTGCTACAGCTACGGCTGCAATGTCTTTCAGTACATCACTGCAGCAGCAACGTCTTAGCTCAAGGGAACGAAGCCAAAAGTTGAGGAAGAAAACGGTCCGCGTTAGAGTTGCCAGGTTTGACCCGGAACCGGTTGCGGTTCCCCACATTTCGTCCCCCACCACACGTCGATTCGAGCGCGCATCACGTCTAACGAGCTCGCCTCCGAGCTGGCCCAAACTTTATCAAACGCAACCTGCAATAGATTAGCCCAAAATTCGCCATTTCAGCTTGGAACCGATGGCTATTAAACGCCCATCTCCAGTTATCGGCCACTTCGCGCGCAGTTGTTCACGTACTCCTTGAAGCTCGCTCAAACACTAAGCCAATTGCACGTCGCGTCCACCGGAATGGCGTCGCCACCGGAGCCCGGGCCGTACATGCCCGACCTCCCGGCGGTGCCGGCGTGGCTGAACAAGGGCGACAACGCGTGGCAGCTGGTGGCGGCAACGTTCGTCGGGCTCCAGTCCATGCCGGGGCTGGTCGTGCTCTACGGCAGCATCGTCAAGAAGAAGTGGGCCGTCAACTCTGCCTTCATGGCGCTGTATGCGTACGCGTCCACGCTCATCGTCTGGGTGCTCGTCGGCTTCCGCATGGCGTTCGGCGAGCGCATGCTCCCGTTCTGGGCCAAGGCTGGGCCAGCGCTGACGCAGGACTTCCTGGTGCGCCGCGCCGTCTTCCCGGCCACGGCGCACTACGGCCGCGGCGGCGTGCTGGAGACGCCGCGCACCGAGCCATACTACGCGCAGGCGTCGCTGGTGCTGTTCGAGT
Source organism: Miscanthus floridulus (assembly GCF_019320115.1). Lineage (NCBI taxonomy): Eukaryota > Viridiplantae > Streptophyta > Magnoliopsida > Poales > Poaceae > Miscanthus > Miscanthus floridulus. Next base: position 120,746,449 of record NC_089585.1, on the reverse strand, counting down.
TCGAGTTCGCGGCCATCACGCTGGTGCTACTCGCCGGGTCGCTCCTCGGGCGCATGAACATCAGAGCGTGGATGGCATTCACGCCGCTGTGGCTGCTCTTCTCCTACACCGTCGGCGCGTTCAGCCTCTGGGGCGGCGGCTTCCTCTACCAGTGGGGCGTCATCGACTACTCCGGCGGATACGTCATCCACCTCTCCTCCGGCATTGCAGGCTTCACCGCCGCATACTGGGTAAACCTCACGTAGACGGTAGACACGTACTAGTAGCATATCTGTACCAGTGTACCACAATAACAACGTGATACTGACAGGTGGGCCCCAGACTGAAGAGCGACAGGGAGAGGTTCTCGCCGAACAATATCCTTCTCATGATTGCCGGCGGCGGGCTGCTCTGGCTCGGCTGGGCCGGCTTCAACGGTGGCGCGCCGTACGCCCCCAACATAACCGCGTCTGTCGCCGTGCTCAACACAAACGTTAGCGCCGCAACGAGCCTCCTGACCTGGACCTGCCTCGACGTCATCTTCTTCGGCAAGCCCTCGGTGATCGGCGCGGTGCAGGGCATGATGACCGGGCTTGTCTGCATCACGCCCGGCGCAGGTAACGAGCCTCTCAATTTCATCTCGAAACAATCGTAACGTCATGTGTTCACTGAGCAACACATGCACATGATGGTGCCATGCTGGTTTGCGTGGCGCAGGGCTGGTGCACACGTGGTCGGCGATGCTGATGGGCGCGTTCGCGGGCAGCGTCCCGTGGTTCACGATGATGATCCTGCACAAGAAATCCTCCCTGCTCATGAAGGTCGACGACACCCTGGCCGTGTTCCACACCCACGCCGTCGCGGGCGTGCTCGGGGGCGTGCTCACGGGCCTCCTCGCCACCCCGGAGCTCTGCGCCCTCGACTCCCCCGTCCCGGGCGCGCGTGGCGTCTTCTACGGCGGCGGCGTCGCGCAGATGGGCAAGCAGCTCGGTGGCGCGCTCTTCGTCACCGTCTGGAACCTGGTGGTCACTAGCGCCATCCTCCTGTGCGTCGGCCTCTTCATCCCGCTCCGCATGCCCGACGACCAGCTCATGATCGGCGACGACGCGGCGCACGGCGAGGAGGCCTACGCGCTCTGGGGAGATGGCGAGAAGTTCGACGTGACGCGCCCGGACACGACGAGGACCGGCAGTGCCTCGGGCGGCGTCGCGAGGGAGGACACGGTGGAGCAGCGACTGACCAGCATAGGTGCCAGAGGTGTCACCATTCAGCTGTAGCTCCTCCCGTTGCTTGACTGGTCAGTGGGCCTGGGCTCTCTGATCTCGACATGCTTGTTTCTTGAGTCTTTGATGTTCAGTGTTAGCTGATGTATGTCGTCGTAATTTCTTTTCCTGATGATGAGATCAGTTTGTTTCGATCTTCAAATGTCGACTTTGATAATCACCGGTGTCCTTTGTTCTTATGGTGCAGTGCTAATGTGGCTATTTATAAGTGTGACTACTTTGCTTAAACAACTCATCATAATGACTTAATGAGTCTGTTATTACATCAGAGATTCAGAGATGTTTTTCAGGCAAAACTGAAAGTACAACGTTAAAATCCTAAATTGCTACTGTACTATGTACTCAGTAACTAGTAATTCATTGATAGATCCTTCATATTTCAACCAAAAAAAAACTAGACAGGAAGAGGAAGAGAGCCAAATTAACAATGCGGCCCCTGCTACATGGGTGCTCCACAGCAGTAAAAAATTTGGAGGACATGAGAAATTGAGAAGAAAAGAACAACAGAGAGAAGAGATTTGATACGGATGCTAAAGAATATGGACCACTTGGGCTTCCCAAATTGACCAACATCAGGCCACGCTTCTCAGTTTTCACCGTCCCATTCATGCGGCTCACGTACTGTCCCTGAAAAAATTTCACCAACCGCCTCCAGGTGAACTTTGAAAACCGGCCTCCTTTGCATACGTCCTGTATGTTGGTTTGGAATGCATTTTTTTTTTTTGAAACGAGGCTTTTCATTACTCCTCTGTCACAGCTGAATCGCTGGACACCAGACCTTCGAAAAACGGAGGTACACAATCCCAAGTGGCGCGATCACCACTGGGCATCTTACAGCCTATTGAGGCAAACTCATGAGCTAAATTATTACAGACACGGGGACAGACATTAACCCTACACATGGAGAACTCTGCAGCCATGAAATGTTTGATCTCTATAATCATCCCGCCCATCGGTGACAGTCTGTACTCATCGCCTTGCAGAGCAGTCTTCACGGTAGCTGCATCCGTTTCAAGTATCACCTGTGTCATCCCCATCTGAGCCGCCATTTTCAGTCCTTCAAAGCATCCCGGCAATTCAGCATGGAAAGCACTCTGTAAGAAATCTTCCCTGCCGCTGCCAGCTTTCCACATCCTGCCTTCATTATCCCTGATAACATAACCCCATCCACCGTCTCCCAACTGCTCAAAGAAAGCTCCATCAGAGTTAATCTTAAGGACCCCCCTGCTCCGGCTTCTCCCAGACTTTTTTCTGACAGAAATCCGACAACGGCAATGGTGTTTCAATGTCCTTCAGGTTTTCAGCATGAGCAGTAGCTTTATCAGCCTGTGCAGCAGCAGTATAAGACTATAAGCCATTGCCACCACCGATCTTCTTCTCGCTTCCTCTCTCCATGTATTTCTTTCACGCCACCAGATATAAAGGAGCATTACAACAGTGACCTGAACTTTCGGCTCCATCTGTAGGATTTCCTCCATCACCTCCCTTGCAGACGCAGCTTGAACAAGTTTACATCGTATCTCTTCTAGATTTAGAGCACGCCAAACCTCCTTCACATGTTTGCACTTAAACAGCAGGTGACCGCCATCTTCATCTAATCTCCCACACATGCAACATCTGGTGTCAAGTTTCATACCCCGTCGCTGTAGAACCATCCGGAGCGCCATAGAGTTATGACTTAGTCTCCAAAGGAAATGCTTCACCTTCGGCGGGCAGTCAATTTTCCATAGTTTCCTCCAGAATTCTCCTTTTCCCTTGCTGCTTTCCGAACCCCCCGGCCTTGTTCTTTGCTGACACCGTTGCTGCGCTGCTCTGTGGACCTTATATGCTGACCGGACCGAAAAAATTCCCTTACTGTCATAATGCCAAGCCAAAGTATCGTCCATGTCCTTATGTACCGGTAGCTGTCTAATTAATTGCGAACACAAGGTTGACAAGTACCCTTGTGTGTTCGTTTTGTGATGAGTGATTGTCAATGTGATCCACGAAGTGGGTTGAGTGGTGACTAACCCTACCATGGCGAAAGCTATGTGTGCGATATGTCTTTTGGCTTGTGTTGTGCAGGTGTGGAGCTTGGATGCGGTGGTCGACGACGAGGTGAAGGTCAAGGAGGACGTGCCGTGCCGATAGACCGGAAGCGGTGAAGGACGGACGTGAGGCTTGGACCGAGGGACCCAGAGGCCGGGTGACTAGCCGCGGTGGCTGACACTTGGGACATCGACAAGTGCAAGAAGACATGGAGTGACGGTGTTGACCGGGTCAAGACGGCAGATGCGTGACTCGAGCGAGGCTCAGGAGGACTTGGCGGGCTGGCCGATCGAAGACGGCGGTGACACGCGTCGGATGGCGGGGGACGCGTATGGAGTACGCTACCCGCGGACGGTTTGATGGTTTGAGCCTCAAAACCATCGGATGGACGGTTTACGGGTTTGGGCCTCAAAACCCGGGCGGAGGTTCCGAGGAGGGACGGACGGCACGTGGCGGCATCGGGGAGTTCGCGTCGAGGCGAAGCTACCGGTGAGAAGGCGCGGTGGCCGTCGGATCAAGATTACACCGGGTTGGACAACAACGCCCTTGGGCTTAGCAGTTCAACTCATTTGTATCCAGGGGCAAAACTGGAAATGTGTAATAGCCCTGTTAAATAGGATGAGGGAGCCCCCATCTCCCTCACCTCTCTCCCACTCTCATTCCTCCCTTCTCCCTAGGGTTAGGTTTTCTAGTGTTTCTTGAGAGAGGCCAAAAATCTGAGAATTTGTGGTTCTATGCTGTGATTTGGAGTGGGAAAGGAGGCCCAAATCCTCCTCGTGTCCTCTGGATTCCTCATTTGAAGCTGTGATTTTCGTTCATCATGTTCTTAAGTTTTTCCCCATTTTTCGTTCTTGCTACGATCTGATTTTGCCGGAGTTTGAGTCAATCCCAGGCGATGAATTTTCGGGAATAGACTTGTATCAAGTCAAATTTGATCTGTGCAAAGTTTGGGAGCCAATCCTTTTGATTTGAGTTGGATTCTGTTGATTTTGAGGTCGCCCCTTTTTCCTGTTCTTGCGTTCGTGAAGGGCGTCATTCTCTGTTCGTCGTGCTCAGTTTGGGCGAACAGATGAAGGGGCCGGAGGCCACCGGTGTAGGCTCGCCTGCAGCTGCGTACGCCGTGCGCCCCCAGGTCTGAGTCATAGCTCGCCATTGCCCTGCTGTCGCGTGAGTGGAATCTTGTGCCATCGGCTCTGTTCTGTCCTCGTTTTCGTTCTCCTCTCTTTTCAGGACCGACGCCGAGCAAACAAGCACAGCTGTGTGCTCGCCCCTGGTGAGCTGCTCGACGAACCGAGGTCCAGCGCTGAGCAGACTAGGCGCTCGCTCAACACAGCTTCTGGTGCTCTCCCGTGATTTTCGGAGCTCGCTCGTCTCTGGTTGGCCGTGCTCAGCACCAGTGCTTCAAACACCAATCAATGCTCATACAGGAATCACCTATGCCTGTACACCACCAATAGCAGGAGCAGCTCTCGTGATTTTTAATGTTGGTTGTTGAAAACGTCTCAATCAAGCAATAGTGTTTGTGAATTTAATTCCTTCCCTCGTGCATGAATTGAGCAGAGCAGAGGCAGCTATACCATCATGAGCACTTAGCTGTGCAGGCCCGAGAGGCCCAGACCAATGTGCTACCTCTTCTCTCTCTATTCTGTGTTGAACGAATTTTCAGGAGATTTTTCGGTCAAATTTTTCAAGCCCTGATTTTTTGTTTTGCGCGCAGCTTGATCGTTTGTGCTTCGAATCGAGTTCCGTCTATTGCGTTGGCTTTCTACCGTTCCAAAGAATTTTCGTAGATACTCCCATCACTAGGTGGCTTGGGTATTTTTATTTCGGGAACTCACTTATGTTTGGCCGTGATTTTGAGACAGCAGCCTAAAAGTTTTGCGAGAAATTTTACGGCTCCCATTCACCCCCCTCTGGTCGCCGTTTCCGGTCCTTCAATTGGTATCAGAGCCGGTTAAGGATCATTCCACCTTAATCGGTCCGTGATCCACGAAGGCGACATGGAGCGTGGTTCCGGCAAACCACCGCACTTTGATGGGTCCAACTATCCTTATTGAAAGATCCGCATGTCTGCGCATCTCCAGGGGATTGATTGGCTCATCTGGGAAATTTGCGAGGATGCTACCTACGTTGTGCTCCCTGTTGCGGCCTGTACCACCCAGGATCACAAGGATCGGCACAACGCAAATAGCAAAGCTCGCAGTGTGCTTTTCTCGAGTCTTTCGCTTTCTGAGTTTGAGCGTGTCTCTGATTGTACTACAGCTCGAGAGATCTGGGTGAGGCTTCAGAGCTATCACGAGGGGACCGCACAGGTCAAGACCAGACTCTACGAGACGTACAAGCGTGAGTACGAGAATTTCTCTCAGCTTGATGGCGAGTCCATCGATGCCATGTTTTCCCGCTTTCAGACTATCGTCAACAAAATGAAAGCGAACAAGGCCAACCTACCTTATAGTGATCATGAGAGGGCGCTCAAGCTTCTCTATGCCCTTGATCGAAAGGTATGGGATGTGAAGGTGTCGGCGATCATCGAGTCGGCCAACTACGACACCCTCACCGTCGATGAGCTTTTCAGCAAGCTCAAGTCCACAGAGATCGACTACCAAACCCATGCCAAGCTCAAGAATCCTTCTGCACCAACCATGACTTTGGTCTCAGGTAGTGGTTCAAGTTCATTGACTAACCCTTCACAAGCTTCCTTCTCTTTGTCGTGCTTGATGTCAGTCATAGAGGAGCAGCTGGAGTCTCTTGGGGATGATGAGTTGGCACTCGTCATCAGTCAGTTCTCTCGGTTTCACAACAACCGTTTGAACCGCCGATGTAGTGGTGGCACGAAGGAGGGATGCTATGGATGTGGAGATCCGGACCACTTTGTCGCGCACTGCCCCAAGAAGAAGCCCTTCACCAACAAGTACGACTCCAGCAAGCACAAGGATAAGCGCAACTACACCTCCGGCAAGCACAAGGCCAAGGGCGGCTTCAACAAGGAGGCGATCAAGAAGGCATACCGCAGGAAGGCCAAAGCTCAAGAACGCGCCTTCCTCGCTTCCCTCAGCGACCTCGACGACGACTACGACGATGATCACTCTTCTTCTCCCTCGACCGACGATGAGTCCGAGAAGAAGCGCGAGGACAAGCTCAACGGTCTCTGCTTTGTCGCCGGTGCAAACCGTGGTGGGTTTTGCACTATGGCGGTTGACGGTGGAGCAAAGCTTAAAAAGGATGTCGACGTCGATGACGACGAAAACGAGGTACCACCCACACTTGGCTCACTTATGCTTGAGCTTGATACTATGAATGATACATTGATGAGTCAAGATAAGCTGCTCAAGCGTGCTGCCCACGAGAGAAAAGAGTTTAAGGACCAGCTAGAGGTTGCCTTGAAGGAGTTGGAGCTTGCCAAGAGTGGTGTAGTGGTGTCAGAGGAGGAGGAGTGCGATGAGTGCGCTATACACATGTCTAACCTCTCTGACTTGCAATCCAAGTATGCTATTTTGCTTGATGAATGTGATGAGCTGAAGTCTCGTTCTGGGTTGCTCGGTGCGTGCAAGTCCTGCTCAGGCTTGCAATCTGAGTTGGCAGAGAAGGTTGCCAAACTTGCTGAGCTTGAGAAGGCCAACTCAGATAGCACCACCACTACATGTGTTCGATGTGAAGCTTTGGTGTTGGAGCTTGAGTCCTGCAGGCACAACAAGATGGGAACCGAGGAAGAAAACACACAACTTTGGTCCATCTTGAGCTGGGTGTCGTGCAGTGAGCCCCAATTAGGCATGATGGTGAGCCAGTTCAGGCGGGGAACTGACTCATCGGGAGTAGGCTTTGCTATAGGAGGGAAGGGTGAGCATGTCTATGGCAAGGTTGGTGAACATAGTGGTTTGAACCCAAGTGAGAAACCCACCAACACTCCCCAATTGATCAAGATCCCTCCACCAGAGCCTACCAAGCCTATGATCAAAGATGGTGTGTTTAAAGAACCACCAAAAGCTCCACCATCTAAGCAAGTTTGGGTTCCCAAACCGAACCACTTTCGGAACTCACTCGATACTCTACCCAACATCTCTAGTGCACCCCTTCCTAAAGCCAAAAAACCCCAGAGAGTGAACCACATCCACAAGAGAGTGAGTCAACCACCACCCAAGAGAGAGGTGAGGTACCACTATGACTATTGCCATAGAGATGGTCATTTGGCTGAGTTTTGCTTTAGGAGGAAGATAGATGAGCAGCGCGAGTACGAGTTGAACAATCGGAACATGTACCGTCCTCCCCATGGCGTACATGTACCGCCTATTCAGAGGCACAGTGTTAGGCCTAGAGGTGCAATGCCTCAAGGTGCTAGGCCTCAGGTGGCGAGACCACAAGGTGGTCGTGCCCGGCGTGGCCCAAGTCATGATCTATATGACTCTGGACCTCGCGACGGTGGCTTTCAGTCCCACACTCCTAGCGGACCACATTTTCCCCCACGTGGTGATCGCTTCTCTCTAATGGGACATGGCATGTATGGTGTTTTTCCTAACACTTTTCTAGGGCAAATGACTCAACATTGGTATTCTCCTCATTTCACTAACCCCAGTGTTGTGCCATTTGCTCACCCCCTGTCTTTCTATTGATGCAGAGCAGAGGCTTGGAGAACACGTGGCTTGTTGATTCCGGCTGTTCGTGCCACATGACCGGAAGTTCCCAATGGTTCTCCAGCCTCGACCCCATGCAATACAAGGAGTACATCACATTTGGGGACAATAGCAAAGGTAAGGTGCTGTCTCGTGGGACCATTCGGGTCAATGAGTCTTTTATCTTGAAGGACGTTGCTTTGGTTTCAAGCTTGCATTTCAATTTGCTCTCTGTTTCACAACTCCTTCAAGATGGATTTGAGGTGCGCTTTAAGACTGGACTTTCTCGTGTGCTCGATTCTTAGGGACATCTAGTTTGTCAGATCATTCCTTTTGGTCGAGTTTTCAGAGCTGATTTCTCTCAGTCTTTTGGTTCTTCTCGTTGTTTGGTTGCCGGATCTTCTTCTGATTTGTGGAAGTGGCATAGGAGACTTGGTCACTTGAGCTTCAATCTCCTAGTGAGGTTGAGTTCTCTTAACATGATCTGAGGATTGCCCAAACTTAAGTTTGAGAAGGATCTGGTATGCCATCCCTGTCGCCACAGGAAGATGGTGGCTGCTTCCCATCCTCCAGTGACTCAGGTCATGACCACGAGACCTGGTGAGCTACTCCATATGGACACTGTTGGTCCGGCTCGAGTTCGGTCAGAGGGAGGGAAGTGGTACATTCTTGTGATCGTGGATGATTTTTCTCGCTATTCATGGGTGTTTTTCATGGAGGGCAAGGACGAAGCATTTTCTCATGCTCGTGACTTGATCTTGAGGTTGCAAACTGAGTTACCAAAGAATGCCATACGAGCTGTCTGCAGTGACAATGGCACTGAGTTCAAAAACTCACAGTTTGACACCTTATGTGCTTCGTTGGGTCTTGAACATCAGTTTTCTTCGCCCTATGTCCCTCAGCAGAATGGTGTTGTTGAGCGCAAAAATCGAACTTTGGTTGAAATGGCCAGGACGATGCTCGATGAGCATAGGACTCCTAGGCGTTACTGGGCCGAAGCCATCAACACCGCCTGCCATGTTTCAAACCGCATTTTTCTTCGTGCTTTCTTGAAGAAGACATCCTACGAGTTGCGGTTTGGGCGTCCACCCAAGGTGAGTCATTTTCGAGTCTTCGGTTGCAGGTGCTTCATTCTTAAGCAAGGTAATCTTGATAAGTTTGAATCTAGATCTTCGGATGGTATATTTCTCAGTTACGCTTCTCATTCACATGCATACCGTGTGCTTAATCTTGAGACTAACCTTGTCGTGGAAACTTGTGAAGTCACCTTCGACGAAACCATGCCCTCTTCTGTTTCTGTCTTTGAACATGCAGGTGATGAAGAGATGGGTGACGGCATTTTCGTTGAGGATGACGATGACGTCAATTGGGATGATCCCAAGCCATCTCAACCGGCTGCCCCGATCGAGCCAGCTTCGACCACTTCAGCTCACGGCCCCAAGCCCTCCACCTCTACTTCATGGGGTCCATGCGAGCCGCTTCCTTAATCGACTGAGGAGGCCCCAGCTGTGGATGAGGGGGAGGCGACTTTGTCTTTGGGTGCACCTCGACATATCCAGCGACGCCATCCTCCTCAGACCATGATCGGCGACATCGACGAAAGGGTAACGCGTTCCAAGTCTTATCATATTTCCCATTTCGCTCATTCTGCTTTCGTAGCTTCTTTTGAGCCTCGAGATATTAGACACGCACTATCTAATGCCGATTGGGTTAATGCTATGCACGAGGAGTTAGAGAATTTTGAGCGGAACCAAGTGTGGGTTTTAGTTCCACCTCCACCAGAGTGCCACCCCATAGGTACAAAGTGGGTTTACAAGAACAAGCAGAGTGAGGATGGGGTGGTGGTGAGAAACAAGGCGAGATTAGTGGCTCGGGGTTTTTGCCAAAAAGAGGGAATAGACTATGAAGAAACCTTTGCTCCTGTTGCCCGTCTAGAAGCCATTAAGATTCTTTTAGCATTTGCAGCTTCGAAAGGGTTCAAGCTATATCAGATGGATGTAAAGAGTGCCTTCTTGAATGGGTACATAGAGGAAGAGGTTTATGTGAGGCAACCCCCTGGCTTTGAAAATCCAAAGTACCCCAACCATGTTTTTAAACTCCACAAAGCCTTGTATGGTTTGAAACAAGCCCCGAGAGCCTGGTATGAGCGTTTAAAAGCTTTCTTGCTTGATAAGGGTTTTAGGATGGGTTCCATAGATAAGACTTTGTTCCTCCTCAAGCAAGGCACAGACATCCTTTTGGTTCAGATATACGTGGATGATATAATCTTTGGTGGCTCTTCTCATGCTCTTGTTGCCAAGTTTTCAGATACTATGAGCAGATAATTTAAGATGAGCATGATGGGCGAATTGACTTTCTTCCTCAGGCTGCAAATCAAGCAAACTCGTGAGGGGACGTTCGTGCACCAAGGCAAGTACACCAAGGACGTGCTCAAGAAATTTGATATGGGTGAGGCCAAGCCTCTTTCGACGCCCATGTCAACCACGACGGCCCTGGATGAGGACAAGGAGGGAGAAGCCATGGACCAGAAGGAATACCGAAGCATGATCGGGTCCCTGCTGTACCTAACGGCGACGAGACCAGACATCCAGTTCGCAGTCTGCTTGTGCGCGTGCTTTCAGTCTTCGCCGCGCACGTCTCATCGTCAAGCCATCAAGCGGATCCTCAGGTACCTTCATTTCACACCCGAGTTTGGTCTTTGGTTTTCAGCCTCCTCCTCTCTTTCTCTTTGTGGGTATTCTGATGCGGATTATGCTGGTTGTCGTGTTGAGAGGAAGTCCACTTCGGGGACTTGTCAGTTTCTTGGATCTTCTCTTGTGTCTTGGTCTTCTCGCAAGCAGTCTAGCATCGCCCAATCCACCACAGAAGCTGAGTATGTTGCTGCTGCTGCTTGTTGTTCCCAGTTGCTTTGGATGATAGCTACTCTAAGAGACTTTGGGTTAGAGTTTAGGCGAGTGCCTTTGTTTTGTGACAGCACCAGTGCCATAAGTGTAGCCAAAAACCTAGTCCTTCACTCAAAGACAAAGCACATAGAAGTTCGCTTTCACTTCTTGCATGACCACTATGAGAAAGGTGATATCGATCTGCACCACATTGATACCCAAAACCAGCTTGCAGATATCTTCACCAAACCACTTGACCAAGCCCAGTTTGCTCGCTTGCGAGGGGAGCTTGGAGTTTGTTTCCCTTTTTAGAGGAGGGGAACTTTGGTTGTTGTATTCTAGTTTTGCTTTTCTTTGTAGTTTAGCCTTTGTTTTTGTTTTTATATCATTCTTGCATATCATATCATCATGTATCATATTGCATCCTGAGCTTCATCCTTATAGTAGCTAGATTGACACTATGCTCTTATTGGGGATGTTATGGATATACAATGATGTGCTTTTGGCTTAGGCTCCTTTTGATCAATTGATACATGTTATGAGCTAAGCTTGTTTTCCAAACTGTGAACTTGATTAAAACTTGTTGAAACATGAAATGTGTTCACCACTACTTGTGGCACTAGCATGTGTAGAATGTGTCGAGATCTTTTTCTTGCTTATATATATGCTTAGTTGCTACGGCTCATACCTTGAGTTACACACTTGCTTGAGAAACTTGAATTTGTGCTAAAACTTGAAAATCAAACTAAGTGATTTGAAAAGATCAGGATGGGTCTGTACTATCCTATGTCAGAGTATCGAGATAGCTCCAAATTGCACTTATTGGTGAACTTGAGCTCTGTAATGGATACCGAGATCATTGTCTTAAGCTTCTGATTGCCTTTGGCATAGGCTTGACATGGTCGCTAAGTCAGGTTTTGATGGCATAGATAACCTCCCGCACACACTTGTCTGACAAACTTTGATAATACGCTGCATAACTCCGATAACTTTCAATTGGTGTCTCAAATTTGATCAAACCACCAGTTTGTCTCTTGACATGATGTGTGAACTTTGTTTGGGGTAGTTCACTTTGCATACATGTGTAGCACAAGGTCGATCTCCTATCTATTTTTGCTATGTGCTCCTTTGGTGGTGAACCCTCTTTTACAATTGCTCAAACTTGATCAAACTTGCTTAAATGCCATATTTTGTCTCATTTGGTTACCTTGAGCATTTGCTAGCACTTGTATGTGTTGCTATATATACATGACAACATCCACTAGAGCATTCTTTCAATTCTTGAGCTCTAGCTTGATAAGTGCATGTGTCAACAAGGGGGAGAAGTTTCCACACTCACAATGTCACAAGGGGACACAAGGGGAGAAAACTTTCAATTTCACCTAAAGTTGAGAGATATGCATTCATTTGAGAGAGATTGCACTTGTTCAGGGGGAGTTGCATTTAAGGTGTTTTGCTAGATGTGTTGAGCCTTTGCCTTTTCTAGAGGGTCTAGCAGGTTTTCGGCTTTTCGAGCTTTGCTAGTGGTGTTGAGCCCGTTGCCTCTTCTTGAGGGCTAGCTTTGTTTTACTTGGTCGCGTCAAGCCGTTGCCCATGTCTTTGGGGACCAAGTTTTGCTCATTTTCAAATGACCCGGTTCTTGGCTTTTGGTCATTTGGGTGGGTTCTTTCTTTTCTCTTCTTCTTCTTTTTCTTTTGCTCAAGCTGTTCGTGTATTGGTGTTGACAATGCACTCATCAAGGGGGAGATTGCGAACACAAGGTTGACAAGTACCCTTGTGTGTTCGTTTTGTGATGAGTGATTGTCAATGTGATCCACGAAGTGGGTTGAGTGGTGACTAACCCTACCATGGCGAAAGCTATGTGTGCGACATGTCTTTTGGCTTGTGTTGTGCAGGTGTGGAGCTTGGATACGGTGGTCGACGGCGAGGTTAAGGTCAAGGAGGACGTGCCGTGCCGATAGACCGGGAGCGGTGAAGGACGGACGTGAGACTTGGACCGAGGGACCCAGAGGCCGGGTGACTAGCCACGGTGGCTGACACTTGGGACATCGACAAGTGCAAGAAGACATGGAGTGACGGTGTTGACCGGGTCAAGATGGCAGACGCGTGAGTCGAGCGAGGCTCAGGAGGACTTGACGGGCTGGCCGATCGAGGACGGCGGTGACACGCGTCGGATGGCGGGGGACGCGTATGGAGTACGCTACCCACGGACGGTTTGATGGTTTGGGCCTCAAAACCATCGGATGGACGGTTTATGGGTTTGGGCCTCAAAACCCGGGCGGAGGTTCCGAGGAGGGACGAACGGCACGTGGCGGCATCGGGGAGTTCGCGTCGAGGCGAAGCTACCGGTGAGAAGGCGCGGTGGCCGTCGGATCAAGATTACACCGGGTTGGACAACAACGCCCTTGGGCTTAGCAGTTCAACTCATTTGTATCTAGGGGCAAAACTGGGAATGTGTAATAGCCCTGTTAAATAGGATGAGGGAGCCCCTATCTCCCTCACCTCTCTCCCACTCTCATTCCTCCCTTCTCCCTAGGGTTAGGTTTTCTAGTGTTTCTTGAGAGAGGTCAAAAATCTAAGAATTTGTGGTTCTATGCTGTGATTTGGAGTGGGAAAGGAGGCCCAAATCCTCCTCGTATCCTCTGGACTCATTTGAAGCTGTGATTTTCGTTCATCATGTTCTTAAGTTTTTCCCCATTTTTCGTTCTTGCTACGATCTGATTTTGCCGGAGTTTGAGTCAACCCCAGGCGATGAATTTTCGGGAATAGATTTGTATCAAGTCAAATTTGATCTGTGCAAAGTTTGGGAGCCAATCCTTTTGATTTGAGTTGGATTCTATTGATTTTGAGGTCGCCCCTTTTTCCTGTTCTTGTGTTCGTGAAGGGCGTCGTTCTCTGTTCGTCGTGCTCGGTTTGGGCGAACAGATGAAGGGGCCGGAGGTCACCAGTGTAGGCTCGCCTGTAGCTGCGTACGTCGTGCGCCCCCAGGTCTGAGTCGTAGCTCGCCATCGCCCTGCTGTCGCGTGAGTGGAATCTTGTGCCATCGGCTCTGTTCTGTCCTCGTTTTCGTTCTCCTCTCTTTTCAGGACCGACGCCGAGCAAACAAGCACAGCTGTGTGCTCGCCCCTGGTGAGCTGCTCGATGAACCGAGGTCCAGCGCTGAGCAGACTAGGCGCTCGCTCAGCACAGCTTCTGGTGCTCTCCCGTGATTTCCGGAGCTCGCTCGTCTCTGGTTGGCCGTGCTCAGCACCAGTGCTTCAAACACCAATCAATGCTCATACAGGAATCACCTATGTCTGCACACCACCAATAGCAGGAGCAGCTCTCATGATTTTTAATGTTGGTTGTTGAAAACGTCTCAATCAAGCAATAGTGTTTGTGAATTTAATTCCTTCCCTCGTGCATGAATTGAGCAGAGCAGAGGCAGCTATACCATCATGAGCACTTAGCTGTGCAGGCCCGAGAGGCCCAGGCCAATGTGCTACCTCTTCTCTCTCTATTCTGTGTTGAACAAATTTTTAGGAGATTTTCCGGTCAATTTTTTCAAGCCCTGATTTTTTGTTTTGCGCGCAGCTTGATCGTTTGTGCTCCGAATCGAGTTCCGTCTATTGCGTTGGCTTTCTACCGTTCCGAGGAATTTTCGTAGATACTCTCATCACTAGGTGGCTTGGGTATTTTTATTTCGGGAACTCACTTATGTTTGGCCGTGATTTTGAGACAGTAGCCTAAAAGTTTTGCGAGAAATTTTACGGCTCCCATTCACCCCCCCTCTGGTCGCCGTTTCCGGTCCTTCATTAATCTCACATCCTCCTCCCAGAAGCACTGATTAAGGAGTTGCGCGTCCCACTGCTCAGTGGCCGGGTCGATCAGCTCTTCTACTTTCTGCAGCAAGGTTCGGCCTCTTGGTGTAACTGGTTTTCTTGTCACCTCTCGCGGTGAAACAATTTGGAAGGAAAATAGATAAAATAAATAGTATATAGGAAACGATTTAACTTCCATAATATAGTAAATAATACTCCATCCGTCTCAAAAAGAATGCGATTATGGGAATCGTGCCGATCAAATTTGCTAAAGTTTGACCAAATTTACAGTGATTAGTATTAACATTTATGTCTCAACTAAGATTTATTATGAAAATATATTCCGTCATTAATCTATTGATACTTATTTTATATTGTAAATGTTAGTATTTTTTTAGAACTTTGGTCAAAGTCGAAATCGGTTGACTCCTCGGGAAGCGAGAATTGCATTCTTTTTGGGATGGAGGGAGTAACAACATTAATTTACATAATTTGTACACTGCAGAGTCAAAGGCATGCAGTCTCCAGGTATAAATAGACATAGGCACCCAAAGACGAACTATAACACCATCGACCGATATCGAAATATTTTCTGCTAGCTCGTTAAGAAATTCTTATACAGAGGAACATAGAGCGTACAGGTGCAGTAGTTGTGCTCATCGTGCTCGCCTTTCTTGTTGCCTCGACAGGTAACTTGACGATGACGATGACACATCTTATTCTCTCAGCAGCTACAACTCTATAATGCCATCGTTTATCTGTTTTGTTTAGAACTAATAGTAGCTAACGAATGCATGCTTTGTTTCTTGTCCATGTGATATATGTGTGTTGCCGCAGCCTCGTCCAATCCTATGTGCTGAAACGACTATCTTTCATGATGAACGGGTGCTCTTCGGATCAGAATGGTGCCTGCAACTCGTGGCGCCAGACCTCCTGCCGCGGAGGCGAGTGCAAGTTCCGCAGTGGTCACCACAAGTGCCACTGTTACTGCTGATCTCTGGTCCGTTGTTGGGTTATATTATACGTAGATTCAGCAAATAAAGAGCTATGGCAGTATAAGTACAAGTACTATCTATTTGAGATAGCCACAGTGTGTTTTTCTTTCGGCATTAATTTATTTGATCATGCACTGATCATCAGGCCGAATAAGATTACAACACAGTTAATTTAGAGTGAGTTGGAATTACCTGCTTTCTTTCGTCAAATCTGCTTCAAATGGACGTCATCGTCGCAGAATTGTTGTGGACATTGAACAAAATAAAGATATAATCATGACTTTTGAACAATTCTTGAACCTATACCCCTTTAGATGATACTAGTGATTTCGTGCGTGCCCATGCTCACGTAGGACCTTGTAAATAATTTATTCATTCGTGTGTACCGTAAAAGTTAAATAAAAATGTAAAATAATTGCAAAGAGAACAGTATGATACAGGATAGAAACCTAGATGACTGTGGATTTGAGAAAAAGATCACCGCTCACGGGCAAGGAGCCACGTCACGGTGCGCACCTGCGTCACGCCGCAGCTCGCGAGAATTTTCATCGGGTGACACCGTGTGCCACCGGACGCATGAATGGCCACGCCGCCTCAGACAGGCGCCTGCACGACGCGGCCGACTTCCGGCGGTGCCGGCGTGGCTAAACAAGAGCGACAACGCGTCCGCGGCGACGCTCGTGGGCATCCAGTCCGCTGCCGGAGGGTTTCCTCGACGTGCGCGCGTCGTTCCCCGCCACGCCGCGCTACGGCGTTCTTGGTGCACAAAGCGTGGAGTCAAGCACACAAAGCCGCACTACCCAGACGCGGCGTCGCTTGTGCTGTTTGAGTTTGAGTTGACCGCCATCGCGCGCGCTGGTGCAGTGGTGCTAGCTGCCGGTGCCGGCCGGTTCGCTCCTCGGGCGCATGAACATCGTCAGAGCGTGGATGGCGTTCACGTCGCTGTGGCCTGTGGCTGCTCTTGCTCCTCCTACACCATCTACAATTCTACACATTCAGCCTCTGGGGCAGCGGCTTCCTCTATACCACTGGGGCGTCATCGACTACTCGGCGGATACGCGGTCCGACCTCTCCTCCGGAGTCGCCGGCTTCACCGCTGCCTACTGGGAACGTACGTGTCTAGAGTACACGGGCGGTGCCGTGCAACAGACCGCCGTTTCGGTCGTCTGAATTTCGTTACATCTTGCAGTGATTTCGTCGTTGGTCAGGGAAAACAGTAGGTAGGACGGCCGAACGCGGGAGCATGCAGTCAGTGGTAAAGTGTCACACCCTTGCCAATGTTAATCAACAAGCAATTAAATTCTCTCTTTGTACTTGGTAGTAGAACATGAAATTTGTTAACCAATCGATAGGCGACAAATAAATTTCTTCCAGGTGGGGGCGGAGGCTGAAGAGCGACAGGTAGAGTTTGGCACCGAATTGAATGAACATCCACCTCATATCGCCGGCGGTGGGTTGCTGAGGCTAGGCTGGTCTGGGTTCAATGGCGGTGCGCCGTACGGCCCGACATCACTGCGCGTCCATTGCCATGCTCAACACCAATGTCAGTGCCGCGACGAGCTTCCTGACCTGCACCTGCCTCGACGTCATTTTCTTCGGCAGGCCCTCGGTTATTGGCGCGGTGCAGAGCATGATGGCAATGCCCATTGCCGGGCTTGTCTGTATCACCGCCAGTGCGGCAGTGCAGCTAAACTATGTGGGAAAAAATGCCCTCAAATTGTGGATTATACGCCAGAGCTTATAATGGCTATCGCATTTACGTTTTTTAGTAGCTTGTATATATAAAAGTTTGGCACTTACAAATTACATTGTCCTGCACGACACACGTGCAGGACTGGTGCACACACGGTCCATACTGATGGGCGTCTGCGCCGGCAGCGTGCCGTGGGTCACCATGATGTTCCTCCAACAGAAGCTGGACGACACGCACGCCGTCGCTGGGCTCGGCGACGCCCTCACTACTGGCCTCCTCGGCGCACCGAACCTCATGGCCCTCCACTCCCACCTTCTATGGCGGCGCCCTCTTCGTCCTCTCCTGGAACGTCGTGGTCACCACGGGCATCCTTCTACGCGTTGGCCTCTTCGTGCCGCTGCGCATGGCCGACGATCAGCTCAGGATCGGCGACGACGCGCATGCCAGGATCGGCGACGACGCGGCGCACGGGGAGGAGCCCTACGTGCTCTGGGGCGATGGCCACAGGTTCGACGTGACACTCAATGAGGTGGCGAGGGCCCGCGCGTGGGGCAACTGTTATGAACGACGTATAGGAATATGAAGTAAAGAATCAAGCCACAGAGGAGACACATGATTTAACGTGGAAAACCCCTCCGATGTGAAGGGGAAAAACCACTGGCACCAGCCAGCAACAATCTCACTATCTCAAGAGTTTTGGATTACACGCCTATGGCGGCTTACAAGAGAATCAAGTCTCCACGAAACCCTAGCAAGGGTGTATATACCGTACCGTACCGCGGGGGGCGGAGCCCCCCGCACCCCCCGAGCACAAGGGTGAGACCTGATGGGCTGGCTTCAGACTCCGCTACGCTCCGGCCCAAGCCTCCGGCGATGGGCCTCCGCTTCGCTCCGTCAGAAGCCCGGCCTATATCCTGAAGTGAATTTGGAACAACTCCAACAGCAACGCCGTCAGGGAAGACACAGCGGAGCACCGGCTTGCCGGAATGGGTCTATGGGAGCTAGAGGCGTCACCATCCAGTTGTAGGTTTGTAGTAGCAGATTACCTTCTAACACCCTGTTTGTTTGAACTTGTTTGCCTGATAAGCCATGGTTGAAAGTACTTTTGGCTGAGGCCATGTTTAGTTCATTCAAAATCCAAACTTTGGCACTATGCAAAAAGAAGATTCTCCGTCACATCAAACTTGCGGTACATGCATGTAGTACTAAATGTTGACGAAATCAAAAACTAATTGCACAGTTTGGTTGTACTTTGCGAGATGAACGTTTTGAGCCTAATTAGTCAACGATTGAACAATTATTACCAAATACAAACGAAATGATACAGTGCGCTACAGTGCCTCGGGATTTCAGGCGGCGCCAACTTTGGGGGCAACTAAACGCGCCCTGATTTGGTGTGAGAGAAACATACTGTGGCTAAGCCAAACAAGCCTAAACGAACAGGGCGCAAACGAACAGGGCGCAAGGTGTCTAAAACGCCATGGCCGGTGTACTGCTGCATCACGCATTCAGATGTACAAGCAATTCAGCATTCTTTAGTTGCCGCTGAACTGGATCAAATCACCATTTTCTCTAAATTAAATGTAACATAAAAAGGAACTCAAATCTATTATTTGCCAATGGATAAATTTTGCCCTTTTATCATACTACAAAACATTTGGCCAGCAGGTAACATTTCATGCTTTGATAAACTCTCTCGTCACTTCATTTTGCATTGGAGAACTATGCAATGGTTACTCTTCACTATGCTTCAATTTACACTGAATTCAGGAAACTTATTATTGGTAAAGTTTCGGAACAGCTATAGCGTCAGCTTGTACATGGTACAATTGCATTCACTGATGAGCTAGTGCTGTAAAGGATCTGGCAAGGGACGTTATCAACCTTGCTGAACCCAGCCAATAAATATCATGCGAATGGCATTGGCAGGAGCATATTGAAATATGACCCTCAACGAGCGACGCAATTCACATGGTAGTATGGTATGATCTGGTAACATTCACAGGCAGTTAGGACACCAAAGGCATCAAACGTGGTGCATATACAAACGTGGCGCATATACACAACACCTCGCTGCCTGGAAAAGGAATGTCCATACCGATCTCACAAATTTCATGATACATCAATAGCTTCATCTGAGCCTAGTCAAACTGCTCCCAGTCAGTGTTAACTTGCGTCGAAGAAACACGGGGCGGCGGAGCGCTCAAGCTGCCCATGCCGTTCTCAAACGTCTCCCACTGCGTTGTCACTGAAACAGCTTTGTTATGATCACTGAAGGGGTTTGCATTTCTTGCTTTCAGCTTATCCAAGGTCTCCACAAGGGACTGAACACGGCGCACCTGAGATGTTGAAGCATTGAACATAAAAGCTATATCAGGCAACTGGTTTGGCAGGTCTAAATTCATCGTTTCCATAATATGAGTGTGTATTTTATTGACTACAGTTAAACCGTTTGTCCTTAGAGACCAACACTAATAACATCATAAGTGTGAACTATCAAATGTTGTGCACGTGAATATAACCTACTAACCATATGACATAATTAACCAGCAATTTGTGCTTATAGAAGTACCAAAAATAACTCAGAACAATCCCTGATGATGCTTGCAAACGCATAATCTGTTAAATCAATTAACCTTTTCATATGTGTTCTTATATAGATTAATTAAGCCAGAAAATAACAAAGTGAAAGGGATTGGATAGGTTCTAGATGTACCTTTTCCTTGGCACAATTTCAACATTAATGGTAGACATTTGATGGTAACTGGAATACTCTTAAGTGTTTATGCAACATTAGATCAAGGGTTTGTTTGCCCTTACAAAGCAAAGTTTGAGTAGAAGTAAAGCTGGGACAATGCAGCCAACTTAGTCCGATCATCTTTACCAGAAGAGGGCCAACAGATAAGGTCAGACTAGCAAAACCTGGCCATTAATATTTATTCAACTAGGAGCCTCAATAAAGTGATACACTCTCTACAGAAGAAGTCTACCGAAGAAATACTAGTTCACTACACCACCACGCAGAGTGCGAAAAACAGAAAAACACAGTTACTCCTGAAACCATACTACTGGCTGGAAAATCTACCGAATGGAAAATTTCAAGGTTCATATGATAACTATCACCAAAGATGCTAAGTTAATCCATTAGGATTTATGATATATGTCGATCATCCATACTTCAGGAACTAACTACTCACCGAGCAGGCATCAAGGACTCATTATATGACTAAGAAAAGGTACTGTTGAAATTCTTACTTCGTCCAAAAAAAGTAAGATCATTTCATGGCATATCTCCAACTCGAATATAACTTATCCTGAGGCGTTACATCATAAATATTTCAGTCGTTGTAATGCATTCTCACTGAACATGTAGCACATGCAAAAATAGCAGCAGCAAGTGTTTTAGTTGTGTACCTCAGCCTTCCTCTGTGCCCTTGCTTCTCCTTCAGCTTCGATGCCATCGAGTTTCAGCAGCTGCATCATAAGCAGCTCCGTCAAGACGACAAATGCCTTATCCTCAACCTTTCTCCCTCCAAGCACATTTTTCTCCAAGTCACACACCTACAAAAGGAACAGTGTGAGCACCAAAAATAATATGACACTTGAATGCTTAAACAAATAAGGAAGGCAGATGGAATGTTCCTTCACCTTAGCAGACAGCTTATCAACTTCAGCTCTAACACGAGCAACAGCCTCACATGCCTTCATCATGCTCTCATCCATAATCACAGGCTCAACCTTCTGCTCTATGTTGGCAGGGGCAGGCTTCTCAAGCAGAAGCAGTTTTGCTCCATCCTTAACACCTGCCGTGTGCAGGAACTCTCTGTCGTTCTTCTCCTTCCCACGGAAGAAGAGCCTCTGCCTCTCAGGCTCCAAGCCAGTAGTCTGAACAAGGATACTCTTCAACTCACCTTCATATACAAAATACAAAGTGCCTATTAGAATATTGTAAATCAACACCTTCAAGCAATCAATGCAGAAGCAACGATCATTTATGCAGGTTTATTGATTTTTTGGGGGGGAAGGTGATGGTATCTGCTTCTTTCTAATGATAAACTGTGCAGAGATTGACTGACAGAAATGCTCCCCACGCATGTAAAGACCTACTAGGTGATGTAACGGTTTGTACCATTGCACGTGAGGCTACAAGCCAATGAGGTTCCAACTGATTTGATCATCACAACTGGCAAGGAGCTATTAATGTAACATTTAAACACTAGTATTATTTTTGAACAAGAAGAATAACTAGTAGTTATGGACCAATGGATGGTAAAGAGAGTACTACTACTATAACATAGAGACATATGGTCAAAAGGATTAGTACGAAAAGCTAACGGGTTCTCCCTCCGGCCAATCGTTTAGGACATCCACACGATCTTTAATAAATGACTTTAATCGTTACTTTTTACTATAAAATATTTATAAAATATAGTCAATATATATTTTTATGAAACTACATTTCGAGATGAATCTACTTACATCACTTTCATATTTTCAAACTAACCCAAAAGAAATTAATTATTTATAGTCAAAATTTAAAATATTTAACTTAAGACAACTTCAAAACTGAGAAACGGAGGGAGTAACAGTTACCCGGGACTTCCGTTCAGCAGGGTAAAGTTACCGGAGCAGGGTCATGATCGATTCATCAAGTACGTAAGCACTTTTCATCTTAATATGAATATAGGTATTCGAGAACTCTCTGTTCTTCGTATAGACTGGTCTGGTTAATCTAAAATCAAACGCTGGGAGAACGAACGGAACAATCGTGTTGACTTAAATAAAATCCACTAGATTGTCAGTTGACCTGTCGAGATCCAAAACCCAATTCCTTCTCTGCCTCTTCACCAATGCTAATATGCGACAGAAGGGAGAAGGGATCAGTAAACGAACAGGGATGCGTAGCGTACCGAAGGTAGCCTGCGCCGGCACGACGACCTCGCGGAAGTTGGCGCCGTGGGAGACCCTGATCCTGATGACGGGGCCGGGCGCCTCGCCGTCCCTGCGCTGCACCAGCATCCCGCCGGGCCGGACCTCCCACTCGCCCTCGGCGTCCCTCCCGCCCGATCTGCCGCTCATCATCCTGCCGTCGCTGACGCCTTTATGGCTCCGCCTCCAGCGACCGACCCACCGGCTCGGCTTCGGCTCGCGCTGAACGCGAAAGCGACGGGGTGAGCGAAAAAAAGTTTGGTGGCGCGTGGCTTTTGCGATGGGTGGCGGGGCGGCCTCCCTGGTGCCTTCCCTCCCGGAGAAGCAAGGGTGGAAGGAAGATGGCGGATTGGGGAGCGGAGCGGAGGGTACGAGTCGGTCGGCAGCGGGAGTAGGATTTTGCGAGAGCTTTGCCCCAAGTACAGCTTTGGATGCTCGCGAGGTGCAGGCGGGCGGGGACGAAACGATGGATGGACGGCAGGACTGGCTCGGGGTCTGGCCCGGGGTGGATGTCGTGTGCTGCTGCTGTGCTGACTCGCTCGCCGTGTCCGCCGTGGATAGAACGGTCTCCACGAGGGAGATCGTGGGGTCGGCGAGGGCCGGGCCTGCGACGGATAAATATATGTATTCGAATTTGGATATTCAATATCCAATACCGTATTTGTATTTAAATATTTAAATTATATATTTATGATATCAATATTTAATCATATCATATTCGATATGGTTGATAATATCTGTATTTTAATTAAAATCTAGGCAGAATACGAAAACAAATATACCGTATTGATTCATTTCTATCCCTGCTCCCTTGCTCAGGCTGCTGGGGCCGGCCTCGTGGCATGTTCGTGAACTCGGTGGAGACTGCAGATGTGCGGCGTTCGGTTGTCCCCGTGCCCCCGTCCCCCACGGACGATCACGTGAAATTTGGGTTTGGATGATCCTGCGCTTCGTGGTGTGGTTTTCGTGAAATTTTTGCGTTTGGACTTCTCCAATGGGGCCAATGCCATGAGTAGCTATCCGGTCCGGTACAGACGATTCGTCAATTCGAGGATAAGTTCGGCCGCTCGTAAAGTTGTTTATGCTAATTTATGGTGTTAATATGTTGAAAGAGAAAAATACTGTATCATAGCTTATAAGCCGGCTTATTATAATAACGGCCGGACACAGCCCAAGTGTGGGGTCCTTTGCTTGTTCAATATTGAGATCCGAAAATCCATGTGTTGGTCCAATCTTAAATACTCTCTTTGTTCTAAATTATAAGTCGCTTTGACTTATTGATACATCTATTTTACTATGTATCTAAATATAATAATATGTCTAGATATGTAGTGTCGACACGCAGCAAGCCGGAAGGATCTGTTTGGTGGAGTAAGCTGGAGATTCGCTTGGCTTCAACGCAGGACCAGTCGATCCTACGAATTTCCGAAGGCGTGCCAGTCAATTTGACCCGCAATTGACAAGGAGAGAAAGTTTATCAGTAATTTAAGGTGGAACATGTCGGTTTTGCCCAAACAGTTCCAAATGTGCCACTTTGGGAGCAGCCAGACGAAAAAATCGACTAAATAGCCGATACGAGAAGAAATCTACTGTTAAGGACTGTAAAACTCACGGGTCATGATTGGTTTTACAGTAACGAATACAATACACCCAGATATAAGTAACATCATCGGGTAGATAAATATAACCAGTGTAAAGCATTGAGCCAATAAGTTCAACGTGAAAGAATGTAACATACGAACAAATCGACTGTCTAGTACAAATGGATCTACAAACGCTCTGAATCTAATCTATCGCCATCAACAGTGAGGTTCAACCGGATCGATGCAGCTATGATGATAACAACAAACTAAAGCCGAAGAATCCATAAAACCATCTATATATTGACAGGTTTACGAAAGACATGCTACATGTGTGAAAGCATGGGCGAATCGACTAAAATAGCCGATTCAGGTAGAAAAAGGGTCATAGCATGAGAACAATCGACTATTTAATATAAACAGATGTATAAACTCATCAAATCTAATCTATTATTTCTAACAGTAGGGTTTGACCGGATCGATGGTAATCATAATAAAGATAACAAATTAAACTTTTAAAGTAAATAAATCTATTCATATTTAACAGAATCATGAAGACACACTATGAGCGTTAAAGTACAAGCAATCGGCTATTTAGCCGATGCAGGCATAGCAAACAGTCAATGTCACGCCTGGTCGAAAGCAAGCCTACCAGCTAGCATACTCCGATCTAGAGTACCATATGTGGGGATCAACTGGATCATTACAGCCATAATAGCGAGCTATAGACTAGATTCAACTAGTCAGCAAATCTCCTCAAGATAACATATGCCTTAACTGTGTACTATGCACGATCAAGATCAAAATAGAACAGTCGATGAAACATAATCCATCGTTTAAAGTAAGGACCATCGTAATGTGACAGAATAAACGAGGGATATGAGGTCGATCTAGATTGATGTCGATCGGACATGTTGATATTATTAAAACTAATGACAATAAGGACATCAACAAGATCGGTAACTTAATAAATCTACCCGAAGGATGCCACCCTTAGGTAGAGCTGATAACTTGATCTTAATTTGATTCGAGCAGTGGAGGTCGAACTTAACCGATACAGCCGTACTTGAACTAGATAAGGATCGAGAACTAGCTTATACTAGAGCTCGCAAGAGATTGGCGGGACCGATGCAGCCTTACGAACAGAGAGATAAGCCATGACGGTACTTACAGACAAGCCGAAGATCGGCTAGACCAATGCAGCCCTGCTTGTTAAAGAACTCATCGAGATCTACACTACTTCTACTCCTAAGGGTTGGCGTGAAGCCGAAGAAGTAATTGATATTGATTGATTGTAATCCTTTTTTACAATAGCCGAGGTCTAATATTTATACCTAGAACCTAAATATGAATCCTACTCAAGTACGACTCATTATAATCTTTGGTATAAGAGAAAATATTTCTAACTTAAGATAACTTGGACCCTAATCTTTTCCTTTTTTAGAGTCCGATATTGTGGCAAAACCACCCGAAATAACGTGCTTACGAAGGTTCACACTTTGCTACTCTTGATCTCACTAATGAGGGTTCTCTTTGGGATTCTCAAATCTCAATCACCTCACTAGGACCTTGCTCTTCTTGGCACTCTCAAAGGTGTTTTTTAGCTGTTGGAATGAGCAAAAGTACCCCCACACACGAATGGAGGAAGTATTTATAAGCATGGCTAAAAAATAAACCGTTATGTGCCTCTGCGGGATGACCGGACGCTCCGGTCATGTTGACCGGATGCTCCGGTCAGTTCTTCCTGAACTCCAGTGTTTAAGTGGTGACCGGACGCTGGGCAGCGTCCGGTCAGCACTAACCGGACGCGTACAGTCGTGATTTTCCCTCTCTAGAACCTTACTGGAGTCGACCAGATGCTAGGACTCAGCATCTGGTCACTTCACCTCTCAGCGTCCGGTCACTTCTAGACGACTTCACCTTGATCAAATGAACTGATCGGACTCTGCGCTAGTGTCTGGTCACACCGAAGCCAGCGTTCGGTCAGTATTTGATCCTGCATTCACTTCCAACTCTCGATCATATATGAATGAAGTTTGCTCCAATGGATCTAAGGGCTTTTTAGGAGCTACCTAGTGCTAGGTTTAGCAAGTGTGTATCACATCTAACCGACTACACTCACCTAGGTCAAGCTATCCGTCCATACCCCCTTAGTACGGCCAAACAAAAAACAAAGTCCTAAACTACTCTAAGTGTCTCTTCAACTCCAATCGATACTTAGAACTAGTCCATCCTTAACCTTGTCATCCATCCTTTAAAAACCAAAACGATTTCCATCATAGGGGCATGACCACCATGATAGCCCAATAGATCTCCATTACCATAACCTAACTTAATTGCCTCTACAAAACATACGTTAGTCATAGTAATCACATATTGTCATTAATCATTGAAACCCAACTGGGGGCCTAGATGCTTTTAATCTTCTCCTTTTTGGTAATTGATGATAATACCACCTTGAGTATATGAAAGAGTTGAGGTTTTTAACATGCTTGGTTGATATAAGCTTTTGACAATAAGAACAAAAGAGTTAGGCAAGCTTATATGACCCAAGCCAATATGATGTACTCAAAAGATATGAAATAAGTAAAAGTACAAGTAATAAAGCTCATTTGCACTGGAGTAAAACACGAAAGCAAAGCAAATGAGCATAACATTAGTGATATGACATATAAGAGATTCAAAGTAGAGAGCACACATGTCACATATCATGATTGCGTAGATATCACTATCACATAAATATAGTTTGATGCATAAAAGTAAACACACAAATGCATAATAGTATATCACACATAAAAACCAAATAGATAAACTAAACTCTCCCTAAGTCGCTCCCCCTAAGTCTAACATACTCGATCTCTCTCCCCCTTTGGCGTCAAACACCAAAACCTAAGGGTCGGTCGGTGGGGCTGCAGCGGATGAGTCAGGCGTTGAGGTACGAGGAGGGAGCTAGAACTGTGTGCCATCATCATCTGACCCTGAGCTCTGAGCTATCTGACCCTCTATAGCTGGAAACGATGTTGAAGCGATCTAGGTCAGATCAGGGACTAGAGCGGCCGTAGACTGTGTAGGTATCACTAAAGTAGGCAGCTCTAATGATGCAACAGAAGAAGAGAGCGTCTCTGCAGTCCCCGTAATAGGTACAACTATAGAAGGACCTGGGACATGTAAATATGGCAGAGTAAGCTGCCCTATCAACTCACTAAAAGTCGCTCCAAGACTCCTCGAGACTGAGGTATCTGGCACTAGCAGCAAAGAAGTCTAAGCCGGTGTGAAGCGCGTCTAAAGAGGTGTGAACTGCGGGGCTAACATTGGCGAGGCAAACCACTAGGACACCTGCTCTATAGGTGAAACAAACTATGCTGATGGTTGTCCCTAACTCTAAAGCCCACTAGGCAGTAAAGCTGGAGTCATAGAAGTGGTGGCAGGCTAACCTAGCTAGGGCGAAGACTATGGCGGTGGAGCTCTAATAGCTGTCACAACATGCTGCATAAATCCAAGGAGCTACTGCTGCATGAGGAGCTGCTACTGATGCATGGCCTACTGCTGCTGTTGTATAGCCTGTTGTTGCTGGATCACCTATTGTTATCGCTGGAACTCATCATGCCTAGTCTGAAACTAAGCAAAAGTGACAGCTGTCTCCTGAGCCTAGCGAGCCTGATCCTGCCTCATCCGCTCAAGTATGGCAAGTAGAGCGGGGTCTGTCTGCAGTGCTAAAAGGTCCTAATGGCTAGAGGGGGGTGAATAGCCTATTAAAAATTTCTACAACAACACTTAATAAACCGGTTAGACAATTATGAGGCAAAGCAAGTGTTATGCTAGCCTACTAAAATAGCAAGCCACCTACCATAATTCTAGTTTATATAGTTTCTATCTACACAATAGCTATGACACTACACTAAGTTAGTGTGATCTCAAAAACTAACTAAAGAGCCACACTAACTAAACTAACAAGCTCTCACAACTAGCTACACTAAAGAGCTTGACAACTAGTTTGCGGTAATGTAATGAGAGTGAGCAAGAAGGTTGTATCGCTGAGTCGAGGAAGAAGCCAATCAATCACAAGAATGAATAACAATGAAAACCAATCACCTCGGAATCAAATAATGACACAATGATTTTTTACCGAGGTTCACTTGCTTGCCGACAAGCTACTCCTCGTTGTGGCGATTCACTCACTTGGAGGTTCACGAGCTAATTAGCATCATACGCCAAACCCTCAATAGGGTACCGCACAACCAACACAAGATGAGGATCATAACAAGCCACGAGCAATCCACTAGAGTACCTTTTGGCTCTTCACCGAAGAAAGGTCAAGAACCCCTGACAATCACCACGATCGAAGCCAGAGACAATCACCACCCTCTGCTCGATGATCCTCGCTGCTCCAAGCCATCTAGGTGGTGGCAACCACCAAGAGTAACAAGCGAATCCCACAGCGAAACACGAACACCAAGTGCCTCTAGATGCAATCACTCAAGCAATGCACTTGGATTCTCTCCCAATCTCACAAAGATGATGAATCAATAATGGAGACGAGTGAGAGGGTTTTGGCTAAGCTCACAAGGTTGCTATGTCAATGCAAATGTCCAAGAGAGTGAGCTTGAGCCAGCCATGGGGCTTAAATAGAAGCCTCCACGAAATAGAGCTGTTGTACTCCTTCACTGGGCACAACATGGGGTGACCGGATGCTGGACCTCAGCGTCTGGTCATGCGGTGCATGCCATGTGTCCCCTCTCTTCAAATGTTGATCGCTCAATCTCAACGATCAAGTGACGACCGGACGTAGCAGCTCAAAGTGACCGGACACTGAACCCCAGCGTCCGGTCGTTTCCAGTAAGCATCCAAAGACGATTTTTCATGACCGAACGCATCCGGTCACTTGATGTTTCCCCTATGCATGACCATGTTAGTGTGACCGGACACAGCCAGCCAGCGTCCGGTCGTTTTAGCGCCAGCGTTCGATCGATGATCGACGCTGCGCTTCTTCTGCTACTACTGATCGAACGCGTCGATCCTTCAGAGACCAGTGTTCGGTCACTTACAGTGACCATGTTCACCTGAGTTTAGGGTGTCGATGGCATTGTCGGACTGTCCGCACTCTATGGGCGGACACTCCACCGGTAAAGTTCCTAACCCTTGCTCAAATTTACCAACCACCAAGTGTATCACCTTGTGCACATGTGTTAGCATATTTTCACAAATATTTTCAAGGGTGTTAGCACTCCACTAGATCCTAAATGCATATGCAATGAGTTAGAGCATCTAGTGGTACTTTGATAACCACATTTAGATATGAGTTTCACCCCTCTTAATAGTATGGCTATCGCTCCTAAATATGATCACACTCACTAAGTGTCTCGATCACCAAAATAAAATTAGTCCTACAATTTATACCTTTGCCTTGAGCCTTTTGTTTTTCTCTTTCTTCTTTTCAAGTCCAAGCGCTTGATCATCAGCATGACATCACCATCATCATAATCTTCATTTGCTTCACCACTTGGAATGTGCTACCTATCTCATGATCACTTGATAAACTAGATTAACACTTTAGGGTTTCAACAATTCAGCAAAACCAAACTAGAGCTTTTAGGTGCAGATGGAGCTAAACTAGAGCTATCGACCTCATGGTCATGTCGTCGTGGAGGCATCTAAGGAATAGGCTGGTAGTCATCATCTGAGCTATCACTGGGGTCACTCGCAACAATCTCCTCCTGCTGAGCATCAAGCTGCTCCTCCTCTATAGCTGCTATGCTCTTGATGGTCTCATCCTGCTGAGTTATAGTCTCTAGCACATCTGGACATTGGCTTGGCTGGTGGGATGTCCTCACTGTACTATGTCAAATCATCTAAGTCATGTTGTATGTAGAGAACTCTGTAGTAGCACCACTATACTCTGTCAACATCTCTGGAGGCATCACGGTATCTGCCCTATGGATCAGGAATGTAATCTAGTGAGCATATGGCAGCTGTCTGTGACCCCCTAAACCCCTCTACAATAGTATCCTCCATCTCTGATAGAAGGAGATCCCAAATGTCAAACATTGTTTGCTACATTAGAGTGTTCAGTAACCATAACTGTATGCGAGTCATGCCCTCATGATATCCCATCTTCAGAAGTAGTGTCCTCCTCATAATGGCATCAAGCACTCTAGCAGTGGGAGTGAGATCACTGGATGTCCTGCTAGACCCCTCGCCGAATGGCTCTGTGAAGCAATGGCGAACTAGATCTGTATGGGGCACCATACCGCCATGAGGGTGTCTGGGGGGCGCTGTCTGTCCATAGCAAACCTCATATAGCTAGACGAGCTACTCTTGAAGCCTGAGTATCTCTCTGATCCTTGTGCTTGTCAGCCTGTAATCTCTGCCTCTAAATGCAAAGTGTATAAATCTATGCTGCGGGTCAATCTAGATTGTAGCATAGAACTGACGAACTCAAGATGAAACATATAGGCCTATCCATCCAAGTAAATATGTCAGCCCTAGCAGGTAAGATAGGTAGGGGTGAATATGCTCTCCAGCTGCTGCTACAATGATCTCAATATTACACACCCTCTGAGATCTGAATATTGTCCCACTGTTAAGATATGTATTATAAAAGTCTTCCTATAGAGGTGTGTACAAACCCTCTAAAGCACGCTCATCCTACCTTGGTGGAAACCACTGCTCAAAGTCTACAAATCTAAGCTACTGAACCTGCTTGGCCATGACGGCCCTCAAATCCAAGTGAGTCACTAGAGGCGGACCCTATGGTCTAGGTGGTGGACGAGAACCCCTCTACTATATCTTTGACCTCGGTGTGACTGGAGCACGGGTATGACTAGAGTGGCGAAGCTGTGGCTGAGGTGCCTGCTCTGTCTCCTCGGCCTACTCTCCCTCCTGAGTCTGCACTACTGGCTATGGCTGTTGCTGTGACTCCCCTTGAGGCTGACTCTCATCAATAGCCACACGCCGTCCTCCAACCATAAGGGTCCTAGCTAGACCACCATGATGGCGCTCAACCTACTCAAGTGCAGCCCTCATAGATGGAGAAAGCTGATATGCAATAACAACACCACTCTGAGCTCCTCCTCTCTCTACATGCTCTACGGCCTCTACAACTGCGGCTGCTCTCACTGTATCTGCATCAGGGTACTTGTGCTTCCTCGATGCTAGCTTCTTTGTCGCCTTGCCTTTTGCATCTATAGGCTGGCGAGGTGGGGGCCTCAGATCCTTATCACTGGGACCTCTTCCGACATTCTTAACATGAGCCATCTGATGAAGCTGAAAGGAACAACTGCCCTAACAAGAATCAACTGCCAACTGTCACTTTCGAGGCTTGGCCCTGAGTTGACTGATAACTATAAATAGAACCATAATGGCATCGACTAGTTGCATGATAGAAAAGATAGGATATGCAAATAAATACAATATATCTAAATATACAAAATCCTAGGAAGCAAGCAATTAGGAACAAAATTGGAAACAAGGGCTTGCTACCTGATGAATCAGTGAAACGATAAGAATAGGAATGGATCAGGGAACCACTAGGTCGACTAGGGTTTTGTAGTGGCGTGGATCGGCGATAGAGGATGCATGGCACAACAATGTGGCTCGGGCATGTGAAGTAGAAGCACGGGTGTGGCCTAGGGCAAGAACACGATGGCTCTGGAATAGAGGCTCGGCGGCACTAGGTCAGAGGCACGGCGGCAGCGCTAGCAAGGCATAGTGGTGTGGGGTGCACGTCATAGGTAGCGGCGGTGCAGGAGCTACGTGGGCGGTGGTGCAGGCAGGGCTCAACGGTGGCATGAGCGGCGGCACAGGCAGGGCGCGACGGTACAGGGAGCACGGCGTGGGAGCTACGCAAGCGGTGGCACGAGTAGGGCGACGGGCTTGGTGGCGTGCAGTGAGGATGCGGAATAGGATTAGGTCAAACATGCGCGGCGATTTATGGTCGCTCCTACGAAGTAGAAAAGGAAACGGATGAGAAGTCCTGAACCCGCACATTTTCTACTGACCGGACGCTCCGGTGGCAGCGATCGGACACTACCACCCAGCATCTGGTCGATTCCAGAGAGGTCCAAAACCTCTAGAATTGCGACCGGATGCGTCCGATCCCAACTGACCGGACACAGCCAGAGTCCGGTCGACCTAGACTACGTCTTGTTTGCTTGACCGGACGCTGGATCGCCATCTGACCGGACGCTGGTAGAACACTGTTTTAGTGTTCGGTCACTCCTTCTCAGCAGCAGTTCACCTCCTATGAACTGACCAGTAAATCTTCAAAGTCCTTCATGCTTCTTGTTTCCAATCAAGTCCCAACTCCAATAAGATCCAAATAAACACTAATTTTGACTGATGTGAGTGACCTCTCTCAGACCCTCAAAATTTTTAAAATATTTTGCCTTAGGCTATAATTCTTTTTAAGAAAATAGGCAATAAGAGGGTAATTGAAGATAAACGATAAAGCAACATTCATGCATATGTAATGCAATACTTGAAAGTAAATCTAGTTGCTTGTCAAGTTTGATCCAAGGTTAAGCTTCTTCACACGCTTTTTGGTGGTTATCTTAACCATGTTAGACAAGCCCTATATGCATTACCATAAAGAGTAAATATGTTGTATATTACAATGCAATGCAAGGGACAACGCAAACTCATTTTTTAGTGAAGTTACTAAAATCAAGAACAATGAGCTCATTCCGCAATCGACAAAAAGTCACCTCATCTAGCGGTTTAGTGAAGATATCCGTCAATTGATCCTCGGTCCTTACACCTTCTAATGAAATATCATTCTTTGCAACATGATCTCTAAGAAAGTGATGGTGGATATCTATGTGCTTGGTGCGAGAGTGTTGAACCGGATTATTTATAAGTTTTACCGCACTTTCATTATCGCACAAAAGAGGTACTTTTTCTAGAACTACACCATAGTCTAGCAAAGTTTGTTTCATATAAAGAATTTGTGCACAACAAGCACCAACGGCAATGTATTCTGCTTTGGCGCTGGACAAAGCCACACTATTTTGTTTCTTAGAGGATCAAGACACAAGTGATCTACCAAGCAAATGGCACCCTCTGGATGTGCTTTTTCTATCCACTTTGCAACCGGCATAATTCAAATCAGAATAGCCAACCAATTCAAATATAGCTCCTTTGGGATACCAAAGGCCAATGCTTGGTGTGTATTTAAGATACCTAAGGATTCTTTTAACAGCAATTAAATGAATTTTCTTAGGATTAGCTTGAAATCTAGCACACATGCACACACTAAACATAATGTTGGGCCTAGATGTAGTTAAATATAACAAGCTACCAATCATAGAGCGATAGAGAGTTTGATCAACCATGTTACCTTTCTCATCTAGGTCGAGATGTCCATTAGGTGGTATTGGTGTCTTGATTGGCTTATATTCATCCATCTTGAATCTCGTGAGAAGATCATTTGTATATTTCTCTTGAGAGGTGAAAATCCTTTCTCTCATTTGCTTGACTTGAAAACCAAGAAAGAATATAAGCTCTCCAATCATTGACATCTCGAACTCTTTCGACATCAATTCACCAAACTCTTTGTAAGAATCTTCATTTGATGATCCAAAGATGATATCATCAACATACACTTGACAAATGAAGATGTGCCCATCAAGCTTCTTGGTGAATAGTGTGGTGTCGACCTTCCCAATGGTGAAGCCCTTCTCAATTAGGAAGTTCCGAAGACGCTCATACCAAGCTCTTAGGGCTTGCTTAAGCCCATATAGCGCCTTGGACAACCTATAAACATGATTAAAATATCTAGGATCTTCAAACCCAGGAGGTTGATCAACATAGACTAGTTCTTAATAAAGCCATTTAAAAAAAGCACTTTTCACATTTATTTGATATAGTTTCATGTCATGATGTGATCCATATGCAAGGAGGATATGAATGGCTTCTAGTCTTGCAACCGATGCAAAGGTCTCTCTAAAATTCAAACCTTCAACTTGAGAGAACCCCTTTGCAACTAGTCTTACCTTATTCCTCACAACTATGCCTTGATCATCTTGCTTGTTGCGGAACACCCACTTTGTTCCAATGACTCTTGCACCTTTTGGCCGCTCTTCAAGAGTCCAAACTTCATTATGGGTGAAATTGTTCAACTCTTCATGCATGGCATTTATCCAATCCAGATCTCGAAGAGCTTCTTCTACCTTAGTAGGCTCAAAACAAGAGACAAAAGAATGATGTGCAATAAATGAAGCAAGTTTTTATGAGCGAGTCATTACACCCTTTGATGAACTCCCTGTGATGAGATCTTGTGGATGATCTTGTAGTAGAGGTGTGTTTCTTCTATTGACCACTTGAGGAGGAGGTTGTGGAGCATCAACATCTTGTGCTTGTACCACCATTTGATCATGGGAGACATGAGTGTCTTTATTTTCTACTCTCCCATCTTTATCACAATCTTGTGGCACATTTGATAAAGAAGGTGGATCAATTACTTGTACATCATCTTCATCATCTTTAGGCTTGATGTCTCCAACTGGAATGTTCTTCATAGCCTCCTTCAATGGTTTATCACCTACATCATCAAGATTCTCATGTGCTCCTTGGGAGCCGTTAGATTCATCAAATTTCACATCATATGTTTCTTCAATAAAGCCAGTGGCATGATTAAATACTCTATATGCTTTGGACTTTGATGAGTAACTAACAAGAAAACCAATATCACAACATCTTTAAAACTTCCTTAGGTTTTGCCGCTTCTTGTAGATGTAGCATTTGCAACCAAACACCCTAAAGAAGGAGGTGCCCGACTTCTTCCCATTGAGCAACTCATAAGGTGTCTTGCCAAGGAACTTTCAAAGGAATAGGCGGTTGGATGCATAGCATGCGGTGTTGATAGCTTCTACCCATAGAGCTTCGGAGATGTTGTACTCATCTAGCATTGTTCTTGCAAGAGTGATCAATGTCTGGTTCTTTCTCTCAACTATACCATTTTGTTGAGTAGTATATGTTGCGGAGACCTCATGCTTGATCCCAACTTCATCACAATAGGCTTCTATGTTTGTGTTGTCAAATTCTTTCCTATTGTCACTTCTAATCTTCTTGAGCTTCACTTCAAATTCATTTTGTGCTCTCTTGGCAAACTTCTTGAAGCAAGATGTAACTTTGGATTTGTCATGAAGGAAGAACACCCATGTGTATCTTGAATAGTCATCAACTATTAGAAGACAGTAAAGATTTCCTCCTAAACTCTTGTATGTTGTTGGTCCAAATAAGTCCATGTGAAGGAGTTCTAGCACTCTTGTGGTTGACATGAAAGCTTTTGTTGGATGAGTATTTGTAACTTGCTTGTCGGCTTGACATGCACTACAAAGCTTGTCCTTCTTAAACTTCACATCCTTCAACCCTCTCACCAAATCATTCTTCATTAGCTTCTTGAGTGAGCTCATCCTAATATGAGCAAGTCTTCTATGCCATAGCCACCCAAGTGTTGTTTTGGTGAATAGACATATTTTCAAGTTAGAATCTTTGGAGGTGAAATCCACTAAGTATAGGTTGTTGTTCTAAATCCTTTGAATATCACTTGATCATCATCCTTCTTAGATACAACAACTTCCTTCTTGGTGAACAAGCATTGGAAGCCAAGATCACATAATTGTCTAATGGATAGCAAGTTAAAGCTCAATAAAGCAACATAGAGCACATTTGAGATAGAATGATTATTTGATATTGCCACTTTGCCCAATCCTTTAACCTTGCCCTTAGAATTATCTCCAAATGTGATTCTTTCTTGTCCATCTACTTTTTCATCTAGTAAGGTGAACATACGAGGATTACCGGTCATATGTTGTGTGCAACTACTATCAATAACCCAATGACTTCCACTAGTCTTGTAGTTCACCTACACACAAGAGATCAAGCTTTAGGAACCCAAACTTGTTGAGGGCCCTTTACCTTCTCAACAAGTGACTTTGCAACCCAAATTTTTTTAGGCCTATTGTCGGTGTTTTGGACCGGGGGGGTCCTCAACCAACTAGTGAATTTATTCTACGTGATTCTGATTCTAGATGGTGATGCAAAGAGACACGAGGTGTATACTGGTTCGGGCAATTCGAGCCCTACGTCTAGTCTAGGAGATTGATCTTGTATTCCTTGCACCGAAGTGCTCGTAGTAGAGGGTTACAAGCTAGGTGAGAGAGGGAGATAGTCCCAAGTCTTGGCGGGGAGTGATGCGGGCTGCTTGAGACATTGCTCTCAAGCGATGAGGTAGTGCGCATGTCACCGAGTGTTGTTCTTCATGAGAACTTGTCTTCTCCCTTTAGAAATAGCCCAAGCCCTTTCCTTTTATAGTTTGAAGGGAGGACCAGGGCAGTACATGAGCTAGCTATACGGTGTCGTGCGAACAGAGGCAGCGTGTCCGAGCCCTATAGCCTGTTCCTGTGGTGGCGTGGTCATCGGAGTGGTCCATCCTTGGAGCACTGGGGCGGTGTGCTGGTCACATCTAATCCTGTGCGTCATGGGAGCTCTAGGGCTACCTCAGAGCGGGTGCGACGGTTAGTGTGCGGGTCACTGTGGATTGACTGTACGCGAGGCCGAGGCTTGGTCGGTGCCGAGGCCACATCGCGGTGGGGGGTCTCGGCAGGCATGAATCCCGAGATGGCCGAGACCCTGGTACAGAGTGCCGAGGCTCAGAGGCGATGATGACCCAGGCTAGGCTGCCCATGTCATGTTGTTTTTGAGGCAGGGATCGCGGGGCATAGTGTAGTGCGGGCGTTGATCATGGGCACAGCGTCGGAATACAGTGGCCGGTAATCCCCGTCGTGCCCTGTCTTAGCCGGTATGGCGCTGATGCGACCTCATGCCCCGTTGGCCATTCCGCGGTGTCGAGCCATCGTCCGGCTGAGATTGTGGGAGTGGTTAACGTATTAATGGTACATGACGTGATGTCGGGAAGACCGATCAAGGCAAGGGCGACGGGCTATGGACAAGCCAGCCTCGAGCGATACGAAGAATGAGGCCTCGCGCGAGACGGAGATTGGGCTCCTTGATGAGGCCTTCCGTGAGAGGCCTCGCACGAGGCGAAAATTGTGCTAGGACGCCGAGACCTCCTGTCAGAGGCCTAAGGCGATGCAAAGAGCTGGGTAGGCTCGGACGAGGCTAGTGATGAGCCCATGGCTTACCCTCTAACTTTGTTGTTGATGGGATTTAAGTGCCTCTTTTGGTGTACACTCGGGGTACCCCATTTTATGGTACCCGATAGTAGCCCCCGAGCCTCAGGGGGAGTGAGTGCACTTTCCCTGAGGGTTTATCGAGACTTGGCTTGTAGTCGCTCCCGTAAAGATTGTGTTTTGCTTCTTGAGGTTTCAGTGGATGCGCGCGAGCGCACCCGCCAGGTGTAGCCCCCAAGGTCCTAGAGGAGTGGAGTTACTCCTCTAGGGGCTTTTTTTGTTTTCGTGTTTGAGTGAGGAGTTTTTATCGTGTTTGCCGAGCCCACAAGTGCGAGTTCGGGTCACGGAGGTCTCAGCAAGGTCGTAGGAAGAGCCCCCTAGCCTCCACATAGAGCAAAAGGTCCGTCAGGGGTTCCCCTGACTTTTTGTATGACCCTCATGCTTCCTTTTCATTTGAAAGGAGGGGTGGAATGTGCCAGGCTACCCTCGGTGGGCACGAGCGTTGGCACTTCCGGTGAGCTGTTAACAGGTAAGTCCGAGTGGAGGCCCGTGCCCCATTCACTAAGGGATGGCTAGCGGTCTAGAGACACACTTCAAGAGTACCAGAGGGTTTCTCTAGTGGGTGTCGAGGCCGTTCACTGGGCCTCGGTGGCTCAGTGCCTCCCTACGGTGGGATCCCATTCGGAGACCGCCCTACCGGTCTTGGACATGACTTGGGATGCCCCGAGCGACTGTTCACTCAGGTCCCGGCCATTCATAGGCTTGCCCAAAGTCGTCCCTAACTCCGTTGCCCTAGGGCGGCTGTCGAAGCCTCAGGGGGCCTAGCCTTCGAACCCCTGGACTGTAATGGGCTCGGTGCCCTTTATCGTTTTCGTAACGAAACTTCTAGTGCGAGCTTAGATCGTTTGTCTTCATCTTGGGTGTAGGAGGAGCCCCCGAGCCTCCGCCTAGAGCAAGAGGGCGGTTAGGGGTCCCCTAGCTTTTTTGTTCGACCCTCATATATCCTTTTCGTTCGGACGGAGGGTTTGTTTGCCGAGCCCATTTGGGCACGAGCCGAAGCCGTTGGGTCTCAGCAAGGTCACAGGGAGAGCCCCCTAGCCTCTGCACAGAGCAAGAGGGCCATCAGGAGCTCCCCTGGCTTTTTATACGCCCCTCGCGCATGAGGGTTTGTTTGCCGAGGCCCCTTTGGGCGCAAGCCTTGGTCGCGGGGTCTCAGCGAGGTTGCAGAAAGGGCTCCCTAGCCTCCGCATGGAGCAAGGGGGCCATCGGGAGCTCCCCTGGCTTTTTATATGACCCACACGCTTCCTTTTCGCTCAGAAGGAGGGGTGGAATGTGCCAGGCTATCCTTGGTGGGCACGAGCATTGGCACTTCCGGTGAGCTGTTATCGGGTAAGTTTGAGTGGAGGCCCGTGCCCCGTTCGCTAGGGGATGGCTAGCGGTCCAGAGACACACTCCAAGAGTACCAGAGGGTTTCTCTAGTGAGTGTTGAGGCCGTTCACTAGGCCTCGGTGGCTCAGTGCCTCCCTATGGTGGGATCCCATTCACAGACCTCCCTACCGGTCTCGGACACGACTTAGAGCATCCCAAGCATTTCGCTTGCTTAGGCCTCAGCCCTATATAGGCTCACCCGTGGTCATCCCTGACTCTATTGTCCTGGGGTGGTTGTCGAAACCCCTAGGGGCCCAGCCTTTGAACCCCTAGACCATAATAGGCTCAGAGCCTGGTTCCTTCATCAGAAAGGAATAGGGTGGGGGAATATCTTCCCCATCGGCTCGGCAATGGGTGACGCACCTTTTGAGGCAGTTTCCTAGGGAGGTGAAACGATGCCTACTACCATAGTGGCTGAGCATGACGTGGTGGACGGGACATAACTGTTCCCGCAATTAATGAGAAAGAAGTGGGTGTGTGGGTGGCAAAATTAGATCGTGGTTAACCGCGCTGGATCGAGGGGAAACTTCCCTGATTTCATCGCCAGTTTGTTTTGCCTTCCCCTTGCATAAATACTCGAAGAGTCTCGCCCCTCCTCACCTTACCTTGCCTGTGTTAGCTCTGCCCTCATTGAGCCATCGCTAGCGCTGCGGGTGCCGGGAAGAAGAAGGGAGAAGAGCAAGCCAAGGAGAAAGTGAGAAAAAGCGAGAGAGAGAGAGAGAGAAAAACTCACCGCCGCACTCGATCCCTCCACTGCACTCATGGTCGGCGACATCGTTGTTGTCGAGGTGGACCCCTGGTATCCTTCTGATGTTACTGTGGAGACACTCCAGTCGCTCATCGACGACAGACTCCTTCATCCAGTGATGGACCCCAACAGGCCAGAGTGGATCGACTCATACGGTGAGCCAGAGCCAAGGCCTCATGATGGCTACGTCGTGAGCTTCATCTCCTTTCACAAGCACAGCCTCGGCGTCCCGGTAGATCGGTTCATGCAGGCGCTCCCGCACTACTATGGTGTGGAGCTCCACAACTTCAACCCCAACTCCATTGCACAGGTGGCCATCTTCGTTGTCGTCTGCGAGGGGTACTTGGGGATTGCTCCCCATTGGGAGTTGTGGCTCCATCTCTTCTGAGCGGGGCACACCACTAAGCCGACGGGCATGTCGGGCACAAGGAAAGTGATGAGGACCAGCGGCTGCCCTCTCCAAGTACGCCAGGACTGCCAGCACCTCTACATCCCGGCCCAGCTCACGTCATCCAATTGCCGGTGGTACATGAGCTGGTTCTACCTTCATAACAACAATGGAGGACTTCCCCCTTACACTGGGCCGATTGTGGGGTGCTGCCTAGAGAGGTGGAAGTACGGCATCCCGACGGACGACCAACCCAAGCTGCAGCCGCTTCTGGAGGGGCTGGAGAGGCTGTGGGGCCGTGGCCTTACCGTGGCTGTGGTTGTGGCCGCCTTCCACCGCCGGAGGGTGCTGCCGCTGATGGCTCGGCGGCGGCGGCTGTTCGAGATGAAGCCGGGTGAGCCCATTGAGGGCATCTGGATGTCCTCCTCCGCCCTTTCTGACAAGGAAATTCTTCGTCGGGTGGGGGAGTGAAGTTGAGGGGCAGCAACTTGACCCCCATCACGATGCAACCGTCGTAGGGGTTCGCCTCGCTAGTAAGTCGTGTGCCGCTGTAGCCTCCAAGCCTCCTCAGTTTGCCCTTACCCCTTGTTCCCTTATGCGCGTTCGTCATTCCTGCAGGGGATGAGGGATGTGCGCGCCTCTCCGCCGCCTGTTCCCGAGGACGCGAGGCTACGGGCGATCAACCGGGTGCACGCCGACGCGTAGAAAAAATAGAAAGACATCAAGGCGGCGAAGCGTACAAAGAAAATCCTCGCGCGCGAGGAGCTGGATAAGCGTCGCCATCAATAAAGGAAGGATGGTCTCTCATTGGAGGAATCCCCATCGCTATCACTGTCAATGAAGGCCTCAGACGGGGATGATGAGGGCGAGGTGGGGCGAGGTCCCCTAGACCATCTCCCTGACATAGTGGAGGTGGTGCCCAGGGCGTTGGCAAGCAGCCCGGCACTCCTAGGAGGAGGAGGAGCTCACCTGGGACCGGTAATTGCCTGCTCTAGGGCCGAGGCTGACACGCTCAAGGCACGGGCGTTGGGCAAACGTGTCGTCAGCCCAGTGGACTCGGCGGCGGTGGTGGAACAAGTGGCGGTGGAGGCGACGCCACCGCCCCTGCAGAGGACCGAGGAGGCGCCGGGGTCCATTGAGGACCAACCGGCGCCAATGGACATGGAGGCGACGCCTCTACCACCGCCGCCGCCTTTGCAGATGAGGGTCACCATGGTGAAGCAATTGCCACCCCGCTTGAGGTAGGTGTATTTTTGGTGGGGTCGTAGTGCCTTCCGTTTGTTCTTTTGTCTTGTACTGACCCCGTGGTTGTCTTGTCCTTAGCCAGAAGCGGCCTGCGGAGGTGCCTACCTTGATGCCCCTCAAAGCACTCAAGGTTAACCCTGGCTCCACCGCCCACTGGGTGGTGGAGGCGCAAGCCGCCTTGCATCGTGGTGCGGCGTCGGCGAGGGCCGACCCAAAGGAGCTGGCCCCTCTAGGAGAGGCTTCCGAGGTGGCCCTAACATAGGAAGGGGAGGTAGCGCCTCCGCCCCACGATGGCGAGGCTCGTGGGTCGGATGTGGCCGAGGTTCCCTTGGCCGCCGAGACCATCGGAACCGAGGCCCCTGGGGCTTTGTAGGCTGGGGCGACGGAGACTACGGCGCCCAGGACCATCGAGGCCGCTACGGCGGGCATCGGGGCCCTCGCGACCGCCGAGGCCACGATGGCGGAGGCTGGAGCCCCTGAGACTGCTAAGGCCTCGATGGCAGAGGCCAACACCCCCGGGACTACCGAGGCCACGATGGCAGAGGCCGAAGCCCCAAGGACCATTAAGGCGACGATGGTAGAGGCCGGAGCCCCCGAGACCACCGACACTAACGCGATCATGGCAGGGCTGCCAGCCTAGGAAATGGAGATGAAGGCGGCGAAGGCCTTGGCAGCACCCTTTGTTCAGGGCCCGCTGCTGTTGCGAGAGAGCACCCAGGAGGTGGAGATTCTTCCGATCTCCTCTGATGATACTTCCCAGGCACAAGAGATGGCCAGCGCCGAGGCGGTCGGTGTTGTGGAGCATCCGGTTCCAACTCTGGGCGAGGGAAGCTTAGCCCTCGCGCGGGTGCGACCCGAACCTCACGGGTGGAACCACCCACGTGTCCTATGGCAAAGCCAGGATGATCCTGAGGCAGGGCCTCTGTTTGCCCTTGAGGACGTGGCTGAGGGCGGTCGCTAGGACACGTTTGAGCAGTACCGCCGGCTAGCGGAGCAGTCTCTGTGGACGGTGCTGTCCGTGGTGGCCAACGATTTGCCTAGAGTCGCCCAGGTTTGTGCTTTCTTTTTCCATGCAGTGGTCTTTTTCCGAGCTTTCTTTGTAGGGATTGATCCCTGTTCTGTTCCCCTAGGAGCTCGAGACCCGATCTCTTGGGAAGTCGGTCTTCCTCCACCGGGAGAGGGATGTCTAGGACCAGCTTCAGCGGTAGAAGGGCCTTCTTGCCAGCGCCAACGAGCTCCTATCGGTGCGGAGCGCAGAGGTGGAGGACCTCTGCCTTCGTTGTGACGATGCGAAGGTCGAGGCGACCATGGCCCAGGAGCAGCTTGCCCCTCTAGCAGCGCGGGTCAAGGAGTTAGAGGAGGAGCTCACCCACGCGGCCAGTGATCAGGATGCCTTCAGGGCTCGGGCCGTGGAGGCTACGGCCTCAGCCATGGCTCTTGCTGGGCAGCTTGGGGCAGAACAGAGTGCGCACCAGCTGACAAAAGGTGCTTTGGATGAGGCCCTTACAGCAGCCGAGGCCTCGCAAACCGAGGCTGTGGTTTGGAGGGGGCCGACCGAGGGTGAGTCCTTGTGGTAGAACCTCCTAAGTTATAGGGCCCACATGCACCTGTCACTGTCCGATGACCATTGACATTTATGCATATGTTTCCAATAACTTAAAAAGATCGTCGGGTGTCCTCGGGGAACCCCGAATCATCCACGATTTCCGAGCAGGATCACGTTACAGAGTCATTGCAGTATTACAACATTTATTCAAATATCAAAACCAGAGTAAAAACAACGGAAGTCTTACGATAACATAGTTTACAAACCAGTTGTTTCAAACCTTACAAACTAAGTTCGATGATTATTACAAACCATAGTAGTAGTGGAGTGGCATAATTAACATAAACTTAACACACAATATAAACATCCTGCCCAAGGATCACACATTTACTTCTCATCGTCAGCACGAACGATAGTCATGCAGCACGATCCAAAACAGATCTGCTCATGAGGCTCACCTGCAACAAGGGGTCAACGAACCCTGAGTACAAAAGTACTCAACAAGACTTATCCGAAATATTAACTGATAAACTCAGTAATGCAGGCTCAGGGATTCAAGGTATAGCTTTAACAATGGTCAAAGTTCTTTTGCGTAAAAGCTCTTTTAACAACATTCTTAATATAGAAAACTTCTCAAGAATTATATACAAAGCTGACACGATCTGCACTAAGATCATGAAACTTCATATCCAACACCTTTACAAACCTTATTCAAGTTCTGGTTATTAATTCTATGATGATGAACAGTGAGTTGAGTCTCCATAACCGAGGAGCAACGACGATTCGAATCGATTAAGCCCAGCTGGGGATTCCAGACCACACGACATATGTAGGTCCCCGACTCATATATATCAACCTACCCTCGGATCCTCTAAAACAAGAACAGGTCCGCGCCACCCGAGAATATAGTACTCCACTATTCTAGCCCATGGCCACGTGGGTACACGCTATTCCCGCCATCTCTCCACTCCTAGTGCGCGAGTAGCCATTCTCATAATAGAATTTCCAAGTTCAGGCTTACCAGAGTATGTGGTTAGTACTACAAATTCTCACCTCATACAATTCAACAACGGACGTGCCATAATCGACACAGGCGGAAAGAACCCGCTCACAAGACCTCCATGTCTTGTGGCTCACACACACCGAGTCCGCCCGGTCTAGATTTATTACTCCACATTCCCATATCACATGCTAACAATATTGACCAATGTCCCATTTAAAATTTGCAAGTGGCAGGGGGTCACCCGACTTTCATCGTTCTACGCATAGCTAAGCAAAACTAGGCATATACGAGTTTAAAACTGGTAATATGGTAAATATGGAATAACAAGGGTGGTAATGCACCAATTAGGCTTTTACTTAACTCCTAATCACTTCTGCACCTACGACCATAGAGTGCTTCAAATGGAGCCATTCTAATGCTTTCCTGATAACTATTGTTGTATGAGAACTCGGCCAAAGGTAAGCATTTGTCCCACTTATTGGAATAGTTAAGGACACAACACCTTAACATATCTTCAAGTACTTGATTAACCCTTTCAGTCTGTCCATCAGTCTGCGGATGATAAGCTATACTATATAGCAGTTTGGTACCCAATGAAGAATACAATTGTTTCCAAAAGTTGGAGACAAACTGTGTACCCCTATCTGACACAATAGTCTTGGGTACTCCATAGAGACTTATGATTCTTGCTAAATACATCTTGGCATATTGGATCGTAGGATATATTGTCTTGACTGGAAGAAAATGTGCTGACTTAGTGAGTCTATCTACAATAACCCATACTGAGTCAAATCCCTTTGATGTCTTGGGTAGACCAACAATAAAGTCCATACTTATGTCCTCCCACTTCCAAGATGGAATAGGTAATGGTTGTAACTCACCAGCAGACCTCAAATGTATAGCTTTCACCTTTTGACAAGTATCACACTTTGCTATGTATCTAGCAATCTCTATTTTCATTTTAGTCCATCAGAATCTTTGCTTCAAGTCATGGTACATCTT
Organism: Miscanthus floridulus; assembly: GCF_019320115.1. Classification (NCBI taxonomy): domain Eukaryota; kingdom Viridiplantae; phylum Streptophyta; class Magnoliopsida; order Poales; family Poaceae; genus Miscanthus; species Miscanthus floridulus. The sequence goes on along the minus strand of NC_089585.1, from coordinate 120,702,183 downwards.
GTTACTTCCCGGATGGATTGATAACCTAGTAGCATGTGCCTCATCTAGAATTGACTGCCGCAACTCAGGAACTTTTGGTACCACTAGGCGATCCTTGAACCACAACACCTCTTCATCATCAATACTAAAGCATTCCGCTTTTCCATTCTTGACTCTTTCCTTGATATGGGCTATACCCTTGTTTTCCTTCTGAGCAGCAATAACTTGATCTCGAATAGTGGCTTCAACAATTATGTTGGTCAAACTTCCTTGTTAAATTACTTCTACATTCAACTTTTCCATTTCTTGACATAAATTCAAACCCATTGTTCTCACTGTCAGACAATTGCAATAACTTTTGCGACTGAGGGCATCTGCAACCACATTTGCTTTACCGGGGTGATAATGTACTTCCAAATCATAATCCTTAATCGGTTCTAACCATCTTCTTTGTCGCATGTTCAACTCTGACTGAGTAAAGATATACTTTAAGCTCTTGTGGTCTGTATACATATGACATGTATTACCAAGCAGGTAATGCCACCAAATCTTTAGAGCATGAACCACAGCTGCTAACTCCAAGTCATGAGTCGGATAGTGTTCTTCATGTTGCTTAAGTTGCCGGGATGCATAAGCAATGACTCGGCCTTCTTGCATCAACACACATCCAATACCAATACATGAAGCATCACAATAAACATCAAACGGCTTCTCGATGTCAGGTTGGGCTAATACTGGTGCAGTGGTTAACAGTCTCTTCAAAGTCTGGAAAGCCTCCTCACAATCTGATGACCAGACAAACTTGACTTAGTTCTTTAATAATTTAGTTATGGACTTTGATATTTTCGAGAAATCTAGAATAAACCGACGGTAATACCCCGCCAAACCCAGAAAACTCTAAACTTGATGAACTGTGGTTGGCGGTTTCCAATCAAGCACATCCTTCACTTTGCTTGGATCAACTGCAACTCCTTCGGTTGACAAGACATGTCCAAGAAATTGCACTTCCTTAAGCCAAAAATCACACTTGCTGAACTTGGCATATAATTGATGTTCTCTCAAGCGGGTCAGAACAATTCTAAGATGTTCCGCATGTTCTTTCTTATTCTTAGAATATACTAAAATGTCATCAATAAACACCACTACAAACTTGTCTAGCTCAGGCATGAATACTGAGTTTATTAGATACATGAAATGAGCTGGAGCATTTGTCAAACCAAAAGACATTACCAAGTATTCATATAATCCATATCTTGTGGTAAACGCCATTTTGGGAATATCTTCAGGCTTTATCTTGATTTGGTGATATCCTGATCTCAAATCTATCTTGGAGAAAACTTTAGCTCCAGCCAATTGATCAAAAAGCAGATCTATCCGAGGTAATGGATACTTATTCTTGATGGTCACTTTATTCAATGGACGATAGTCAACACATAACCTCAGGGTCTCATCTTTCTTTTTCACAAAAATTGCCGGACATCCCCAAGGTGAAGAACTAGGTTGGATAAACCCTTTCTCAATCAATTCTTGTAACTGAGTCTTCAACTCAGCCAATTCCTTAGGTGGCATCCTATAAGCTCTCTGAGAAATCGAAGTTGTTCCAGGTTGTAACTCTATATTGAACTGTACATCCCTATCAGGTGGTAGACCGGGTAAATCTTTAGGAAACACATCCGGAAATTCACACACTACCGGAATATCTCTAATCTCTTTGACAGCAGTTGCACAAATCTTGCCCACTGATCTTCTTAGGGTTGGAAGTTAGATAAGAAGTTGAGAATTACTATTAGGCAAACTTACTCTTAAAGTCCTATTCAAAATATCTATAACAGTCTTATGCTGATACATCCAATTCATTCCCAAGATTACATCTATATCCTGATCCTTAAGAATAATCATGGTAGTGGGGAAAATATGCCCACCCAGGTTTATGGGTACCTGATATACCATTTCCTTAGTACATAGACGTCCCCTGGGCGACTGTATAAAGAAACTTTCCTTTGTTGCCCCAATTGAAATTTCATGCTTCACGACAAATGTTCTATTGATAAATGAATGCGATGCGCCAGAATCAAAAAGTATAACTGCAGGGTGATTGGCAACAGGAAACATACCCATCATCACTGGCTCCCCTTCTGGAATTTCTCCAGCTTGAATATAGAACACCCGTCTTGTCTTCCTCTCAGCTTTGCCCTTCTGAGCATTCTGATTGGGGTTCTTGTTTGGTGCCTGACCCTGTTGTTGATTAGCAGGGGCCTTCTGATAATTTTGATTAGCCTACCTAGGATATGGACATTCCCTAGAGAAATGACTAGTTCTTCCACAATTGTAGTATGGATAGTTGTGACCCTGGGATGTTGGAGCATTGCCACTAGGAGTATTGGTTGACTGTGAACTCGGATAGGTTATAGCAGGACGGACATTTGACTGTTGCTCGGCTTGGAACTGCGGCGGACGATAAGGAGGACGATTATGATGTACTGGATGATAAATCACCCTCTGCCTCTTTGGATTTCCCTCAAAAGATCCAGATGGCACACTCTTTTTCTTTTTGAGCTCCTTATGCTGCCGATACTTTGATTCTGAAGCAATTGCAATATTTACTACCTCATGGTAAGTGACATTGGTGCAAGTGGTCATCATAGTCTGCAACTTGGTATTCAGGCCTCTCATAAACCACCTCTTCTTTTTGGCATCAGTATTGACATGTTCGGATGTGTATTGGGACAGATGATTAAATCTTCCCACATACTGTATCACGCTTTGATCTCCTTGTTTCAAAGCAAGGAATTCATCTAGCTTCATAGTCATCACTCCTTCAGGGATATAATGGGCTCTGAAAGCAGTACAGAACTTAGCCCAAGTTATTGGAATGCCAGCAGGTTGCATAGCCACTAAGTTTGCCCACCAAGCACTTGCTGCTCCTCTAAGTTGTTGGGCGGCAAACATAGGTTTCTGATACTCCGTGCATGGGATAAGGTCAAATTTCTGCTCCATGGTTCAAAGCCAGTCATCAGCCTTCAATGGTTCATCTGCCTTGGTGAACACCGGGGGTCTTGTGTTTGTGAAATCAACATATGTAGCCTCCTGTCAGTTATGGTGGCGTCCACAGTTTCCGTACATCTGATTCTAATTACTCTGAGCCATCTCATGAAGCAAATGAGAATTTTCAGCCATCACATTGACAAGTGCAGTTATAGCATCAGCTAAATTGGTTGGAACTGGTGGCGGATCTGGAATACCGTCCTCATCTTGTGAAGTTCCCGGAATAAATGAACCCCGCGTACGACGCATCTGCTCATAATAAACCAAACTTTATTCACATGTCTTTATTGAATTGTACCAAAGCTTACTCTAGACATATTACATAGAGTTTACTAATGTACAAACAATCCCACGAGTACGAAAATAGAACTACATAACTTAGCTAGAGCTACTATTATACAACTCTACTCTTTTCCTCAATTTCTTCAAACTTCAGGCTCGGTATCCATTCCAGAATTATTATCGTCTTCATCATCACTTTCATCAATCATTACTAATTCTTCAGGATCTTCTTCTTCTTCCTCTCCCGATTCATCATCATCGGCAAGGATGACACCAGGGTCCATGGCATCCGCTTGAGGCTCATGATTCAGATTTAGTAGATTGCTAAGCCTATGAACTTTCTCATGTAGATATGTATTATGTTCTTCTAAATCTTCTACATAGAATTCTAGCTCATGAGTTCTAGCTCTAGCTACATTTTCCCTGTGCCAAGCTTCATTTCTTCCTTCCACCGTATGAACTAACATACTTTCGCAGTTCCTATGCGCGGTGGTGAGCTGCCTCAATTGACCCTGTAACTCTCCTATTTGTATAACATCCAAAGCCCTATCTCTAGTAGATTGTGCTAACTTCATAGAAACCCTCAGTATCTCTGCCTGGGGATTAGGCCTAGAGCTGCTACTGCTAGCACCATCATTTCTAGGGGCAAGTTGGTGACGAGGAACTCCTTTGGGTCCGGTGGACTTACGGGGCATCATCTTGGCATGAGCCATACTGTAGGAAACCAATTTAATCCAAGTAAGACCATTTGATCAAAATCCAGAAAGTAGCTAAGATGGATTACATTCCTCAAACCAGACTCGCTACTTAACTCCAGACTAAGAGGTGAAGGAAGCAACGAGTGAATTATTCCTGATGCATGAATCGTTCTTACGAACAAAAACATCAAAGTTTATAATGCACATAAACAACATTTATTTTTATATAGGGCATAGTATGATTACTACTCCACCACACAAAAACCTTTTAATCAAATAGGGAATGGTGAGAAAGAAATAAGATAAGTCAGAAGCAATTTGGACTAAATTACTAAGTTAAATTTAATCATCCAAACCATTTTGAAGTTTTTGTAAAACAACACAACAAAAACCTTGTAACGATGGCGCTCTGATACCATTCTGTGGCAGAACCTCCTAAGTTATAGGGCCCACATGCACCTGTCACTGTCCGACGACCATTGACATTTATGCATATGTTTCCAATAACTTAAAAAGACTGTCGGGTGTCCTCGGGGAACCCCGAATCATCCATGATTTCTGAGCAGGATCACGTTACAGAGTCATTGCAGTATTACAACATTTATTCAAATATCAAAACCAGAGTAAAAACAGCGGAAGCCTTACGATAACATAGTTTACAAATCAGTTGTTTCAAACCTTACAAACTAAGTTCGATGATTATTACAAACCATAGTAGTAGTGGAGTGGCATAATTAACATAAACTTAACACATGATATAAACATCCTGCCTAAGGATCACACATTTACTTCTCATCGTCAGCACGAACGATAGTCATGCAGCACGATCCAAAATAGATCTACTCATGAGGCTCACCTGCAACAAGGGGTCAACGAACCCTGAGTACAAAAGTACTCAAAAAGACTTATCCGAAATATTAAATGATAAACTCAGTAATGCAGGCTCAGGGATTCAAGGTATAGCTTTAACAATGGTCAAAGTTATTTTGCGTAAAAGCTCTTTTAACAACATTCTTAATATAGAAAACTTCTCAAGAATTATATACAAAGCTGACACGATCCGCACTGAGATCATGAAACTTCATATCCAACACCTTTACAAACCTTATTCAAGTTCCGGTTATTAATTCTACGATGATGAACAGTGAGTTGAGTCTCCATAACCGAGGAGCAACGACAATTCGAACCGATTAAGCCCAGCTGGGGATTCCAGACCACATGACATATGCAGGTCCCTGACTCACATATATCAACCTACCCTCGGATCCTCTAAAACAAGAACGGGCCCGCGCCACCCGAGAATACAGTACTCCACCATTCCAGCCCATGGCCACGTGGGTACACGCTATTCCCGCCATCTCTCCACTCCTAGTGCGCGAGTAGCCATTCTCGTAATAGAATTTCCAAGTTCAGGTTTACCGAAGTATGTGGTTAGTACTACAAATTCTCACCTCATACAATTCAACAACGGACGTGCCTTAATCAACACAGGCGGAAAGAACCCGCTCACAAGACCTCTATGTCTTGTGGCTCACACACACCGAGTCCGTTCGGTCTAGATTTATTACTCCACATTCCCATATCACATGCTAACAATATTGACCAATGTCCCATTTAAAACTTGCAGGTGGTAGGGGGTCACCCGACTTTCATCGTTCTACGCATAGCTAAGCAAAACTAGGCATATACGAGTTTAAAACTGGTAATATGGTAAATATGGAATAACAAGGGTGGTAATGCACCAATTAGGCTTTTACTTAACTCCTAATCACTTCATGCAGTAACGGAAAACAAAAGCGAAATTAATTTGTAAAACACAAGGTAGGGTTGTATGCATCCGGGGCTTGCCTTCGTTGACGGAAAAGTCCGTTTCCTGCGACATTACATAAGTACTCGAGCCGACCTCAACAGACGGATTTACCTCTTCAACAGCTTGATTAACTACCATGTTTTCACCTTCGTTCACTACACGTAATAACAATGCCATGTTCAACATGATGCGGAATACTAAATATGATGCTCGATGATGGATACAAAAATTAACAATTTGAAAACAACTTTCCTTCGCGGTACAGTTGCAAGTCAAACAAACTAAATCTTTATCGTAACACATACATCAATTGCCAAGGATCATTATCAACAAATGACCCAAGGTCATTACTCAATCCAAAATTACAAACAAAACCTAAATCACTAAAGGTTACTATTTGCTTTTATGAATTAATTATTTAATTCAAAATTATGAAATAAATCAACTTATTCTAATTGAGCTCAAAATTTTAGTACATGTTCATTACATGATAAGTAATTGGCAAAACAAATTTCATAATTTTTGCACAATTAAATAAGCCTAGAAAAATCATGGAAATCCATTTATTAATAAATTGAGCAATTTTTATCACATTCAAAATGTACTGAAAAATATTATTTCATATTTTTATTAAATACTATACATCACAGAGAAGTCACTCAAAAATGTTCATAATTTTTGGAGCTCTAAATAAATCTACACAAAAATAACAAAAACAAACACTATTTATTCAAATCTAAAAATAGAAAAATCCATTTGAATGCTGAGTCACTGACATGGTGGCCCCACCAGTCATCCCCTTCCTCGCGCTCTGACCATGACGGCGACGGCTCTGACCAACGATATCTCGACGACGGCGAGATCAACGGCGACGGCGAATGCACTAACGTGATCACTACATCACGGCGCACCGATTTGTGGCACAAATGCGAACAATTACTGCCTGGACCGAGCACTACGCCGGCCATGGCGGCTGCGGTGGCACGACAGTGCTACGCCGGTGAAACGAAGCCAAAAATGGGGAAACAGAGGGCATGGGAAGGTCCAGTAGCTCACCACGAACACGTTGGAGCAAAGAATGGGACCGGATGAGCTACGATGACACGGGTCGACGTTGACAGGGGTCACGGCGGAGCGATCTTCGACGACGGCGATGCTCCGGTAGCTGTGGTGGTCAAAATGAGAAACCAATGGGTCACAAAGCACTACATCAGTGCGGCGAAGCTGAAGCAAGACTCGGCAAGGGCAGGGACTCACCGTAGCGCGCTGGCCACGGCGACGCGGGCTCGACGGCGGGGCTACCGGCCGTGGAGAAGAAACACGACGAGTGGTGGTTCCCAGCGAAATTAAGCTGAATTGATGGGTTGGCTGAGCATGTAAGGCTAAAGCGGAGCTGGGACTAGCTTATCAGCGATGGTGGAGCACGACAACGACGGCACGGGCTCGCCGGAGTGGAGCAGCGGCGACGGGAAAACAGAGCAAGGGAGAAGGGCAACGACGATGGCGGCTCAGGCTAAAAAGGATGGCCAGGAAGCTCAAGGAAGCCACGACGAAGCCTTCAGCGCGCCAACGCGATGCCCAGACGGCCACGCGCGCGACTGGAAGCAAGCCGAAGCTCGCCGACGGTGTAGCGCAAGCGGTGAACAATGTTCATCGAAATTACAAGTTTGCCATTCGCCAAAATTCACAAATTACTCCCAAATTTTCATAACAACTCAAAAATCTCCAAAAACAAAAGTTGCTTAAAATCAAAAGTTCTACAACTTTGCTTTTATAACCATTTCCTAATTCGGTCTAGATTTTGAAATGAACTTTGAATTCAAATAGGGAAATTTAACGAATTACGCCTTTTTGAATTACTCAAAATTTTTCTAAACAACTTGAAAAACTCCAAAAATAAACTTTGTATAACTTGCCAAGCTCTACACTTTTTCTTTTGGGCCCAACCCCAAAATATGCTTAGATTTTGAAATGGATTTTTAGGGTAGGATTTAAATGTTGAAAAGTGGGGTTTTCTCGAAAAATTCAAAATCCAAACAAACATTGAACTTGAGTCAAACAATACATTGCAACACATACCACATAAATATAAACTTGTATTAGTGTATGCATCTCAAAGTTTTCACCAAATGCCAAATGCTTTGCAATGCATATGATGACATGTCAGATTTTAATATTTAAACACCCGAGGTGTTATAGGTGAGTCCTAGTCCCCTTGTTTTATTTTCTTTTTGTTATGTTCATTCTCTAACTTCCTTGTGTGACGCAGAGCTAGGGAGTGAAGCTTCTAGGGCGATCGAGGCTTCTCGGGTCGAGGCCCAGTGCCTGAAGGAGAAGGTCGAGGCTTCCCGGGCCGAGGCCCTGCGCTGGAAGGAGAAAGCCGCGGCCTGTCAAGTCGAGACCTGACGCTGGGAGCAGAAGGCCAAGGGTGAGTTCCATAGGCTTCTACCCCTAGTTTAGGTTGTTTTTTCCTTGCTCAACCTCATTCCATTTTTCATGGTGCAGAGTCAGAGGCGGAGGTTACTCAGGTAGCCGAGGCTTCCAGTGCGGTGTAGACGGTGCTCGAGACCGAGATCAGGGAGCACGAGGCGCTGAAGAGTGCCGCCCGTGCTGCCTATGATGCCCTGGCTATCGAGAGGGTTCAGTCAGGTAGCTCCCTTGGGAGCCGTCTGACTGCACTGAGTGGTCAAGTGCGTGAGTGGCTCCGAGGAGTGCTGCACACGGGCATCAAGCACGCACTAGCCGTCATTGCCTCACACTATGTTGGTGTCGACCTTCAAGCCATCAGCGATGGCTATGTCTTGCCCAATGATGATGACAAGGCCAATGAGGTGGCGACGAAGTTGTTGGAGGCAGCGGAAGGCCCTGGCACCACGCTGGCAACGTTGTTTGAAGAGGAGGTGGTCCCTCCCCCGCCGTCTGCCAATGCCGAAGGTGCTGAGCCTTGACCTAGGCCTAAGTGGCCATGTAAATAGAGTAGGAATTAGATTTGTGTCATGACGCTTGTGGTCGTTGAGGCCTTTCTTTTTAAAGTACTCGTGTTTCTTTAATTGTTTGTCTTGTATTTCCGAGCCTCTGCCCTCTTGTTGTCTCTGATCTGATTTCTTTGCAAAAAACCTCCTTGGAGCCTAAGCCATCCCCTGGGCAAAAGGTGGTGAGGGAGTGCCGTAGCCTGGAGGCTTAGGCGGTCTCATGACTCAACCAGCCTTCTGGCCCTGAGTCGGGCTTTTGGTCCTGGGGTTTTCCGCAACTGATTCATTAGAGCGTGCTAGAGGGTTTGGCGTAGGTATTTTTTCGAAAGACGACTAAAAAATGGCGCATGGGATTTTAGGGGGAATCCCCCCTCTAGCCCCCGAGGGAGATTTGGTTCTATGAAGGCAGAGCCGAGTCTCCCTTACGGTGTTATCGTGTTGCCGAGACCAATGGTAGGCTCGGGGAACTTCTCGAGAAATTAGAACAACTAAAAACGGGTTTCAATTGTATTCCGAGAAACAATATATACAATGCTTGGAATTTTAAGGATAAAAGCGACGTAGCTGTTCTATGTTCCAAGCGTTGGTGAAGATTTCGCCCTTCTCGTTGGCTAGCTTGTAGGTCCCGGGCTTCAGTACTTGGGCGATGATGTACGGTCCTTCCCATGGCGGGGTCAGCTTATGGCGGCCCTTGTTACTCTGTGCTAGCCTCAACACCAGGTCGCCTACCTTCAAGTCTCAGCCTCGGACACGCCGGGCCTGATAGTGCCGTAGGGTCTGCTGGTATTTAGCCGAGTGTAGCAACGCGACATCTCGGGTTTCCTCCAATTGGTCGAGGGCGTCCTCTCGGGTGGTGCGGTTACTTTGTTCGTTATAGGCTTGTAGCCTTGGGGAGCCATATTCCAAGTCAGTGGGGAGGATGGCCTTGGCCCCATAGACAAGGAAGAAAGGCATGAACCCTGTGGCTCGGCTTGGAGTGTTCCTCAGGCTCTAGATGACCGATGGGAGTTTGGTAAGCCATTTCTTGCCAAACTTCTTCAACTGGTTGTAAATTCTTGGCTTGAGGCCTTGTAGGATCATGCCGTTGGCACGTTCCACTTGGCCATTGGTCCTTGAGTGTCCTACGGCCGACCAGGCCACATGAATGTGGTGGTCATCGCAAAACATCAAGAATTTTTTACCGGTGAACTATGTCCCGTTGTCGGTGATGATAGTGTTAGGAATCCCAAACCTGTGGATAATGTTGGTGAAGAACAGTACCGCTTGCTTGAATTTGATTCAATTGATCAGACGAGCCTCAATCCATTTAGAGAACTTGTCGATTGATACCAGTAGATGGGTGTAGCCCCCGGGGGCCTTTTGTAGAGGCCCGACCATGTCGAGCCCCCACACGGCGAATGGCCATGTGATGGGGATGGTTTGGAGGGCCAGGGCCAGGAGATGTGTCTGCCGAGCGTAGTACTGGCATCCTTCGCAGGAGCATACTAGCTTGGTGGCGTCGGCGACCGCCGTCGGCCAGTAGAACCCTTGGCGGAAAGCATTTCCTACGAGCGTCCGAGGCGCCGCATGGTGCCCGCAGGCCCCTGCGTGCAAGTCCCAAAGCAGGGCTCGGCCCGCCTCGGCAGTGATACATCGTTGGAGGACACCGGAGGGACTTCGCCTGTACAATTAGTCATTGCGGAGGACGTAAGTCTTGGCTCGGCATGCAAACCGTCGGGCTTTAGTCCTATCATTAGGAAGCTCCCCCCGATCAAGCCAATCGAGGAACGGGATTCACCAATCTGTGTCCTGGTCGATCTGCGGAGGCTCGGTGTTGACTTCCATGACCTTGGGCTTGGTCGAGGAGGTCTCAGCAGTAGAGGGGGTGCCGAGCCCTGCCACGAATTCCACAGGTGGGCCCTCCTCCGTTACTAAGGTGTAGTTAATGGAAGGTTTATGGAGGTCCCTGGTAAAGACGTTTGGGGGGACCAGAGCCCGTGCTGAGGCCATTTTTGCCAGTTTGTCGGTGGCCTCATTGTACTTTCGTGCGATGTGGTTTAGTTCAAGACCGTCGAACTTGTCTTCTAGGCGACGCACCAACTTGCAGTAAGCCTCCATTTTGGGTCGAGGCAATTTGACTCCTTCATGACCTGATCAATGACGAGCTACGAGTTGCCCCAGACATCGAGACATCGTACCCCAAGTTCGATGGCGACTTGCAAGCCATTGACGAGGGCCTCGTACTCCGCCATGTTGTTGGAGGTGGCGAAGTAGAGCCGCACCATGTAGCGCATGTGTACTCCGAGGGGTGAGATGAAGAGGAGACCCACGCCTACCCCGGTCTTCATCAGAGACCCATCGAAGTACATGGTCCAGCATTCTGTCTGGATTTGAGCAGGTGGTAGTTGTGTGTCGGTCCACTCAGCTACAAAATCGGCCAAGACCTGAGACTTAATTACTTTCTGAGGCGCAAAAGTCAAGGCTTCCCCCATAAGCTCAATGACCCACTTGGCTATCCTGCCTGAGGCCTCCCAGTTATGGACTATCTCTCCCAAAGGGAAAGACGATACCATAGTCATTGGGTGAGACTCGAAGTAGTGACGCAGCTTGCACCGAGCCAGGACTATGGCGTAGACTAGCTTCTGGATGTGAGGGTAACACGTTTTGGTCTCAGAGAGCACTTCGCTGATGAAGTAAATAGGTCGTTGGGTGGGTAGAGCATGCCCCTCTTCTCGCCTTTCTACCACTATAGCTGCGCTGACTACTTGGGTCGTTGCGGCGACGTAGAGTAAGAGGGCCTCGTCCCTAGCCGAGGGGACTAGGATGGGAGGATTCATGAGCAGCGCTTTGAGTTAGTCGAGGGCTTCTTCAGCCTCGGAGGTCCAAGAAAAATGCTCGGATTTTCTCAAGAGTCGGTACAGAGGCAAGCCTTTTTCATCGAGGCGCGAGATGAAGCGGCTCAGGGCCGCAAGGCATCCCATGACCCTCTGTACTCCCTTAAGATCTCTGATTGGTCCTGTACTGGTTATGGCCGAGACCTTCTCTAGGTTGGCTTCGATGCCACATTCTGAGACTATGAATCCCAAGAGCATGCCTCGGGGGACCCTCGAACATGCACTTCTTGGGATTGAGTTTGATGCCCATCTCTCTAAGGCATTTGAAGGATATCCTTAAGTCATCGACGAGATCCTTGGCCTTTCTGGTCTTAACCACGATGTCGTCCACATAGGCCTCGACGGTCCACCCAATGTGGTCACCAAAGACCTGGGTCATGCACCGCTGGTATGTGGCCCCTGCATTTCTAAGGCCGAAAGGCATAGTCATGTAGCAGTACATGCCGAACGGGGTGATGAAAGAAGTTGCAAGCTGGTCGGATTCTTTCATCTTGATTTGATGGTAACCAGAATACGCATCGAGGAAAGACAGGGTCTCACACCCCGCAGTGGAGTCAATGATCTGATCGATTCGGGGTAATGGGAAGGGGACTTTCGGACAGGCTTTGTTCAAACCGGTGTAGTCTACACACATCCTCCATTTCCCGTTTTTCTTCCTAACTAACACAAGGTTAGCCAACCACTCTGGGTAGGACACTTCCTTGATGAACCCGGCTGCCAAGAGTCTCTGCACCTCCTCACCGATGGCCCTACGCTTTTCCTCGTCGAAGTGGCGTAGGCGTTGCTTCACCGGTCTAGAGCCAGCCTAGATGTCCAAGGCATGCTCAGCGATCTCCCTCGGTATGCCCGGCATGTCTGAGGGACTCCATGCGAACATGTCGGCATTCGCACGGAGGAAGTCGACGAGCATGACTTCCTATTTGATGTTAAGGGTGGCGCTGATCCTCAGCGCCCGGTCATCGGGGTAGGCAGGGTCAACTAGGACGAGCTTGACGGCCTCTATGGGCTCGAACGTCCCTGCGCGATGCTTGGAGTCAGGCGCCTCGCCACTGAGTTGGTAGAGGTTGGCGATAAGGGTTTCGGCCTCGGCGAGAGCCTCGGCGTACTCGATGCACTCGACGTCGCAGTCATATGCGTGTTCGTACGTGGACTCAATCGTGATGATACTGCTAGGGCCTGGCATCTTGAGCTTGAGGTAGGTATAGTTGGGGATTGCCATGAACTTGGCGTAGCATGGCTGCCCTAGGATGGCATGGTAGGTTCCCACAAACCCGACCACCTCAAAGGTAAGGACCTCCTTACGGTAGTTGGAGGGGGTGCTGAAGTAGACGGGAAGGTCGATATGCTCGAGGGGTCGCATGCGTTTCCCTAGCATGATGCCGTGGAAGGGTGCATCATCGCCTCGGAGCCTCGATCGGTCGATCTCCAAGAGCTCCAGGGTGTTGGTGTATAGGATATTGAGGCCGCTGCCTCCGTCCATCAACACCTTGGAGAGTCGGGTGTTGCTGATTATTGGGTCGACAACAAGTGGGTACTGCCTGGGATTCAGAACATGGTTGGGGTGGTCGTCTTGATCAAAGGTGATCACCTCCTGAGACCAGTCGAGATACCGTGGAGTGGCCACTTTGATCGAGAAGACCTCTCGGTGTTCCCTCTTTTGCTACCATGTCATAAGGCACGTCGAGGGTCCACCGAAGATCATGAAGGCGTTGTGTACCTTAGGAAACCCGTCGTCCTTGTCATCATCCTGGTCGTTGGTGCCCTTCTGCTTAGCGTCGTCGTCGGGGAGCCCGAGCCTGGCATAGTAACACCGCAGCATGGAGCAATCCTCAAGGGCGTGCTTGACCGGGCCTTGGTGGTAAGGGTAGGGTTTCTTAAGCATGTCGTCGAAAGGTCTAGGGCCCTGGGGGCCTCGGGGATTCTTGCGTTCTGCAGCCGCAACCATATCGGTCTCGAGGATGGCCCGCTTTCCCTGGTGATCCTTCTTCTTCCTTTTGGGAAGGCGAGGAACCGAGACCTCGGGGGCCTCATCCCTCCGCTTCCCCTTAGCGTTGTCCATGGGGAAGATGGCCCCTATAGCTTCCTCGCCTGAGGCAAAATTGGTGGCGATGTCGAGGAGCGCAACGGCCGAACGCGGCACATTCCGGCCTAATTCTCGGACCAAGTCTCGGCAGGTTGTGCCAGAGAGAAAGGCCTGGATGATCTCTGAGTCGCCAACGCTAGGCAACTCGGTGCACTATTTAGAGAAGCACCGGATGAAGTCCTGGAGGGACTCGTCTGGTTTCTAGCGACAACTCTTAAGGTCCTAGGAGTTTCTAGGGTGCACATATGTGCCCTAGAAATTCTTGACGAAGATCTAAACCAAGTCGCGCTAGTCGTGGATCTGAGAGGGAGGAAGGTGCTCGAGCCAGGCTTGCGCTGAGTCTGATAAGAGCAAGGGGAGGTTGCGGATGATGAGCCGGTCATCGTCTGTGCCGCCTAGCTAACAAGCCAGGTGGTAGTCGGCAAGCCAGAGCTCGGGGTTGGTCTCACCACTATACTTGGTGAGGTTGGCTGGCTAGTGAAACTAGGCCAGAAACTGAGCATTGTGGATGGCTCTACTAAAGACTCGAGGGCCAGGTGGTTCAGGAGAAGGACTGTGGTCTTCCTCACTGTCATATCAGCCTCCTCGATGTGGATGGTAGCCTCGAGCAGGCCCCTCTCCATTGTGGCGCCGTCGCCGGCCGATCACCTTGTGGTCGCCCTGGGCCTCGCGTTGGTTGTCGAGGCAGTTGTGGACCGGGGGGACCCTATTGATGGTTGGTGCCCGAGCAGGCTCGAGATGAACCGACGCCTCCCTATCCTGTCGATGCGGTGTTGAGGGGAGGTCGGAGACGACACCGCGCCGTCGGGAGGCGGAACTCTCAGCCTGCTGCACCGCGGCAGTCTCGAGGAGATCTCGGAGCTCACCGCGAACCCATCGTCCCTTCGTGGTGGAGAGCTCGGGCATCGAGCGCACTAGCATTGCCATAGCCACGACATTCTGGCGAGCGCAATTGAAGATTAGGGGACGATCATCCCCTTTATCGTCATTGATGTGATGGTGCACATCGCAAGCCCATCGCTGGGCTCCTCCGCCATCACCTCAGCCTTGCTGCTCCTACTCAAGAGTGCTTTGGAGCTATTGGAGAAGGAGTCGATCTTGCTCGACCTTGGCCTAAAGCTCGCAGAGTTGTTCCAAGTCTGGGCGCCTGAATTGTCTGAGGGCAAGGTTCTCGTTCCGCGCTGCGGGTGGGACAATGCGCGAAGGCGTAGCATCGCCTATTCCCTAACGAAGCAGAGTGTGTTTGTCTACCCCCTCATCTTCATCGCCCGTGCTTGGCATCCCAAGTCCAATGTGGAATCACTCACGAGTGGGATCATAAGTACCTTCATCGTCAGAATCGGAGTAGCCAAAGTAATAATCGCTTGTGGCCAAGAAATGACGCATGGTCTCGTGGTCGTGGAGGTCGGAGAAATCCACTTCGGTCCACGCCTCATCCTCCTTCGAGGAGTTGGCGCGGGTGTGGGTCGACAGGGCGGTGCCAAAGTTGGAAGCAAAGTGCTGGCAATGCTCCGAGAGATCCGTGTGAGCGGAAGCGTAGGCGTAAGCATAAGATGCGATGGCATTTCTCAACCTAAAGGGGCATGGAGATAGTGCCGTCGCTGGGCTCTGCTCTGCCGGAGTTGGCTCCTTATAGAGTGGTGGAGCAGAGCTTGATGTCAGGGCATCGCCGGGCGCCACCGATGTTTTTCCCTTGTCCATGCTCAGGCTAGATAGATCCCTAACCAGGGACCCTGCGCCAACAGCTGGTCGTGGGATGCCGGTGGAGTGCGGCGAGTCACCCTAGGTTTGCGTGGCATCATGGTGATCCTGCTCGCATCGCGCTTGGCGAGCGTGGTGAGAACGGCCGCCCAGGCGCCGCCTATGCCTGGGCCGCCGATGCATGACGTCGTCGGCGGCAGGCGAGGCTCGGGGTGTGAGAAGTACCATGTCGTACTCGTGCCCTAGAGACATGAACTCCAGGCTCCCAAACTAAACCACCGTGCCAAGACACAATGATCGTATGGGGGTCTGCCATCTAGAACTTGTTGGGATGACGAAATTGACACGCAGAGGCCCCTACCTTGCACGCCAACTATCGGTGTTTCGGACCGGGGGGTCCTCAACCAACTAGTGAGTTTATTCTGCATGTTCCCAATTCCAGATGGTGATGCAAAGAGACACAAGGTGTATACTAGTTCGAGCAATTCGAGCCCTACGTCCAGTCTAGGAGATTGATCTTGTATTCCTTGCACTGAAGCGCTCATAGTAGGGGGTTACAAGCTAGGTGAGAGAGGGAGCTAGTCCTAGGTCTCAGCGGGGAGTGATGCGGGCTGCTTAAGACATTGCTCTCAAGCGACGAGGTAGTGCGCGTGTCACCGAGTGTTGTTCTTCGTGAGAACTTGTCTTCTCTCTTTACAAATAGCCCAAGCCCTTTCCTTTTATAGTTTGAAGGGAGGACCAGGGCAATACATGAGCTAGCTATACGGCATCGTGCAAATAGAGGTGGCATGTCCGAGCCCTGTAGCCTGTTCCTGTGGCGGCGCGGTCATCGGAGTGGTCCGTCCTTGGAGCACTAGGGCGGTGTGCTGGTCACATCTGATCCTGTGCGTCGTGGGAGCTCCAGGGCTACCTCGAAGCAGGTGCGCCAGTCAGCGTGCGGGTTGCTGTGGATTGACTGTACGCAAGGCCGAGGCTCAGTCGGTGCCGAGGCCGCATCGCGATGGGGGGTCTCGGTAGGCACAAATCCAGAGATGGCCGAGACCCCGGTACAGAGTGCCGAGGCTCGGAGGCGATGATGACCTAGGCCAGGCTGCCCATGTCATATTGTTTTTGAGGTGGGGATCATGGGGCACAGTGTAGTGCAGGCGCTGATCATTGGCACAGCGTCGGAATACAGTGGCTGGTAATCCCCGCCGTGCCCTGTCTCAGCCGGTATGGCGCTGATGCGACCTCATGTCCCGTTGGCCATTCCGCGGTGTCGAGCCATTGTCTGGCTAAGATTGCGGGAGTGGTTAACGTATTAATGGGACATGACGTGCTGTCAGGAAGACCGGTCGAGGCAGGGGCGACGGGCTATGGACAAGCCAGCCTCGAGCAATACGGAGAATGAGGCCTTGCGTGAGACGGAGATTGGGCTCCTTGCCGAGGCCTTCTGTGAGAGGCCTCGCGCGAGGCAGAAATTGCGCCAGGACGCCAAGACCTCCTGTGAGAGGCCTAAGGTGATGTGAAGAGCTGGGTAGGCTCAGACGGGGCTAGTGATGAGCCCATGGCTTACCCTCTAACTTTGTTGTTAATGGGATTTAAGTGCCTCTTTTGGTGTACGCTCGGGATACCCCGTTTTATGGTACCCGACACCTATTCTTGTTTGGAGGTCCTAAGAACATGGCTTTTATCTTTCCACTAGAATCCTTTCTAAGCATGTAATGAGCATTGAAGGCAAAAGGTCTAGCATGCTTGGGCAAGAGTTATGGTGGTGGAGTTTGGCACTCATGGGCAAAGTGGCCGTCTTGTCCATATTCAAAACACTTCTTTGGCTTTAGCTTTTATTATTGTTGAGCTTGAGCCTTCTTCTCTTTATTTGCCATGTAGTCAATGCCACTTCTATCCATCTTCATGATGGTGTTCATTAGTAGCTCACTTTGAAGATGCTTGCCTCTTGTGAACTTGCTCAATCCAATCTTGAGATGCTCTTTCTCCAACTTGAGCTTCTTATTTTCTTCCTTGAGAGCATCATTATTTTTCTCTTGCTTGAGCTTCTTGTTCTCTTCTTTGAGCTTCTCATTCTCAATAATCAAGTCACCATCATGATCACTAGTCTCAAGTACTATGGTGTTGGTGGTCTTGAGCTCTTCAAGATCTTTCTTGAGCTTTTTATTATCATTCTTGAGCTTGACAAACTCATCATAATCATCGGCCTCAACCACTTGCTTGCCCTTGCTACTAGAACTTTGCTCAATGCTCTCAATGATCAAATCATCATATGATGTAGCTATATCAATCTTAACAACATTGTTAGTAGTATCATGTGGCTCATTGGATAGAAATTCTTGAGCAATGACAAGATTATCATGATTAATATTAAGAGTAGTATATTCTTCTTTTAGCTTGTTATGGCTAGTGATGAGCTCTTTGTGCATCCCCTCAAGTTTATCATGTTTATCTTTAAGCTTTTTCTTAGAAGATTTGAGCTCCTTGAGTTTTGGATGATATAGCATCATTTGCTTCTCTAAGCTCAACATTAGCCTTTTCGGCTATATCATATTTTGCTAAAAGTGAATCATTCTTAGCCTCTAGTTTTTTTATTCTTAGCTCTACTCTTTCTAATGATCTTAGTGTATTGATTTAGCAATTTAACAAGATCATCATAAGAAGGTGATTTATATTCATCATCATCACTATTGCTATCATTATTGCTAGCATGTTCATCACCACTACTATCATCATTTGATACCTTGCGATCACCCTTGGCCATAAGGCATAGGTGTGTAGGGGATGATGGCAGTGGTGGCGGTGAAGATGATGAAGAGTCAATAATAATGGCGGCTACCTTCTTATTGTCACTATCATCATCGGATGAGCCACTAGATGAATCAATATCCGTGAGCCAATCACCAACGATGTTTGCCTTTCCACTTTTCTTCTTCTTGTAGAAGTCTTTCTTCTTGCCATCTCTCTCCTTGTATGGCTTGTTTTTCTTTTTCTCATCTTCTTCTTCATTGCTTGAGTCATCTTTCTTGCCCTTGTACTTGTCTTTCTTGGGCTTTGTACATTGATGTGCTAGATGACCAAGTTCTCCACAATTGTAGCAATCCATCTCGGAGATTGGCTTCCTTCTAGAGCTTGTGAAGAACTTCTTTTTCTTGCCATCAAACTTGATGCCACTCTTATTGAGCTTCTTTAGCATCTTGGCGGTTCTTTTCACCATGAGAGCAAGGCTTGCATCATCAACTTCATCATCACTTGAGCTCTCATACTCAAGCCTTGCTTTGCCCTTCTCTTGGCTAGCTTTGAATGCTAAGTATTTTTCTATCTTCTTAGTAAAGGATGAGCCATCTTATGGTGTGATGTGCATGTACATCTCATGAGCATTGATCTTTCCCATATTTATGTTGGTGTAGCGGTGGAAAGATCACCTTGATGAAGCATGGTCACAATATGTCCATATTTGTCAATAGGGAGGACACTCAAGATCTTTCTTACAACATTGGATGGTTGCATTTGAGTGAGTCCACGCCCATCGACTTCCTCTACAAGAACATTCAAGCGTGAATATATTTTATTAGCACATTCTTTAGGAAGCATCTCAAAAGAGTTAAGCTTTTTCATAACAAGATGATAGCGTTCCTCACGCTCACTCTTTGTTCCCTCATGGAGCGCACAAACGTCCGACCATAGTGTATGGGCGTCTTTGTGGTTCCTCATCCGGTTGAACATATCTTTGCAAAGGCCTCTAAAGATGGTGTTTCGAGCCTTTGCATTTCATTTTTTGTAATTCACCTCATCGCCTTATAGGTGTGTAGCATCCTGAGGTTTTGGGAAGCCTTGTGAGGCGACTCTAAGTATTCCAACATCTAGAGCTTCTAAATACGCCTCCATGCGGATTTTCCAATATGGAAAATCACCCCCCTCAAAGATAGGAGGTCCATTCCCGTGAGACATCTTTCTCTAGGCAATTAAGCCTAAATACGTGAGCACGAGGCTCTGATACCAATTGAAAGGATCAAGATGCCCAAGAAGGAGGTGAATTAGGCTAATTTTAAATCCTATAGTTAGCCCAATTAACCCCTTATGCCTAAAAAGTGTATCTATTGATCTACCACACAAAAGTTTAGCAACCTATGTTCTAATCCTACTCTAGCATGGCAATTTTATGAATGTAAATGACAAGAATTGAATTGCTCAAAGTAAATGCTCAAAGTAAATAGAGAAGGAGGAATGTGGTGATATTTTGCCGAGGTATCGGAGAGTCACCACTCCCCACTAGTCCTCGTTGGAGCACCCACGTAAGGGTGTAGCTCCCCCTTAATCCACATAAGGATCAAGTGCTCTATACGGGTTGATTCTTTGATAGTCCATCACGGTGAATCACCCACAACCGCTCACAACTTGAGTTGGGTCATCCACAAGCTCCATCGAATGATCATCAAACTCCCAATCACCACCAAGCCATCTAGGTGATGGCGATCACCAAGAGTAATAAGCACGAACTCTCACTTGACCACGACAAGTCTAATGAGAATGGTGGATGCACACTTTGCTACTCTTGATCTCACTAATGAGGGCTCTCTTTAGGATTCTCAAATCTCAATCACCTCACTAGGACCTTGCTCTTCTTGGCACTCTCAAAGGTGTTTCTTAGCTGTTAGAATGAGCAAAAGTACCCCCACACACGAATGGAGGAAGTATTTATAAGCATGGCTGAAAAATGAACCGTTATGTGCCTCTGCGAGGTGACCGGACGCTCTGGTCATGTTGACTGGATGCTCTAGTCAGTTCTCCCTGAACTCCAGTGTTTAAGTGGTGACCGGATGCTGGGCAGTGTCCAGTCAGCACTAACTAGACGCGTCCGATCGTGATTTTTCCTCTTTGGAACCTTACTAAAGTCGACCAGACGCTAGGACTCAGTGTCCGGTTACTTCACCTCTCAGCGTCCAATCACTTCCAGACGACTTCACCTTGATCAAATGAACTGGTCGGACTCTACGCCAGCGTCCGATCACACCGAAGCTAGCGTCCAGTCAGTATTTGATCCTTCATTCACTTCCAACTCTCGATCATATGTGAATGAAGTTTGCTCCAATTGATCTAAGGGCTTTTTAGGAGCTATCTAGTGCTAGGTTTAGCAAGTGTGCACCACACCTAACCCACTAGACTCACCTAGGTCAAGCTACCCGTCCATATCCCCCTTAATAGTACGGCCAAAGGAAAACAAAGTCCTAAACTACTTTAAGTGTCTCTTCAACTCCAATCGACACTTAAAACTAGTCCATCCTTAACCTTGTCGTCCATCCTTTGAAAACCAAAATGATTTCTATCGTAGGAGCATGACCACTATGATAGCCCAATTGATCTCCATTACCATGACCTAACTTAATTGTCTCTGCAAAACACATGTTAGTCATAGTAATCACATATTGTCATTAATCACTGAACCCCAACTAGGGACCTAGATGCTTTCACCATTTTATCACCTTTCATCTTTTAGTTATTACTACGATGCTAAACCATAGACAAGCCATACTGGATCGTCCGGCAATTCGCGAATCAATGCCCCTAGCTAGGTACCCTGAAAACACACACTCCGCTTGTACCCCAGGCACAAGCAGGACTAACCCATCACCCTCATGTCCTACATGTCTAGGTCCCCATCCAAACTTAGACTCCATGCCCCCACTCCTTAGTCCCGGACTCAGTGTGGTGCAAGGACCTCCACCATTTCCGCCTGCAATCAGTCGGTCCAAAAAGAGTCGGATCCATGACAAGAGAGTAACGAGTCTTTCCTACACCCATACCCAAGTATGTGTTCGGCATAATAAGTCCATGACTTGTCTAGAGTCATATGCAATGACCGGTCCTTAATTGACATAGATAGGAAAAAAGTGTAACCAAGCTATACCCTGTTGGCCACAGGACACAACCTCTTACACCCACCAGAACCCAAAACCTATCCCTGCTCGGTTGCCACTTTTCCTTTCCACCATTTTATCCTAAGTGATAATAATTATCACCTATTGCGAGTAACGGCAGGTTACCCGCGCTACCAAAATACTGAGCTTAGCAGTTGCTTAACTTGTACTAGTAGGACTCATAGATAGATATATTTATGCATGTAGTTTCCATAAAATGCCTGTAACATAAATGCATATCATATATATATTCAGTGATAATAAAATATGGGTTATGCACAGGGGCTTGCCTTAGATAGGTGACGGGTCAGTAAAGTCAGCACCAAAAGGCTCCGGGGCTCCCTCTTGCATGTGGATCTCCTCCTCGTACTCCTCAATGACCTCGTTGTAATCCTATTCGTCCACGGGCATGAACTCTACCAACTCGTGATCTACATGCATGAAATGATGATGCAACACTTAATAATATGGCAACAACAGCTCTTAAAATAAACTATATCTTATCAAGTTACTATGCTAGTTCTACCAGCTAAGGTACTAAGTTACCTACTGTTACCACTAACAAGCACGAAACATGACCTACATTATCATAGCAACTAAAGGTATTCTTACTCCTAATATCGATTTATTCTATGTATGATAAAACTAGGATAATAGCTACTTTATTCATTAACCTACTCTAGGGCTACAAAATTTACAGCAAGTACATAATAATCTAATGAGCCTACTGTAAAAATTTCATAGCTAAAGTTATCACCATCTGCCACAAAAATTCCTACAAATATTAATCTATATAATACTAAGCTCTCTAATTCGAATTTATGAACCTACCATTATCACAGATAACTGTAATCTAGCTACACTAATAGATAGATGGCATTTTTGTGACCCTAATAAATTTTGTTTTACTATTTTTGGACATCTACAGAATTTACTATAATTTATCAAAGTTTAGCTCAAAAACTAATTTGAATAAACATTTATAACTTTACTGGATATTGGAAAATGTATTCTACCGCGTGGCCCAAAACTTTGCGGCTCAGCCCACAAGCGACCAGCGCAGCCCACTACCGCGACCCATGCTTGCGCCGACAATAAGCAAAAGAGACCTCGGCTTTTAGCTAAATAAACTCGCAGTCCCTTCTACTATTCCACTCTCTCACTGACGCTTGCCCTTAACCCCTCGGCTCATTTTGAATTTACGTTATGACATCCCTGGCCGGATTTAACAGAGGTCGCGGCATCTTCGGCCAACACCGGTGAGCACAAACCTTCTCGGCAGCAATACTCGCCACCGAGACTCCTCAAGACCAGCATAGTTGAAAGAGGTACCAACCATCACGACTGGTGGCGTACAGAGGTATGGTCGTGCACCGCGGTGGAATTTGGCCGCGGTGACACCGATGCCGGCTAAACGTCAAGCCTAGCATTACCACTGCTACCTAGCCTCCATTCCTAGAGTACCGATAACACCCTAGAGGTTCTAGATACACCCATTCTACTCCCAATCAAATCAGCCACGGACATAGCGGCAACCCTACGTCCGCCGGCAGTGGCCACGCGCTTCGGTGAGCCTCGGCCCTAATCGACTCAACCAGCTACCCAAGGAGCAGGAGAACCTCACTAGCGACATGTAGGACGGCTTGGATGACATCGCGGGGCAAGGCAAGGCGACTAGCCACGTATGCGGGGTCGCTCTGGTTCACGGCAAGCACGGCGACGACGTTCCCAGCGACCTGCTGCTCCACCGGCGAAACCGCTACACGGTGAGGCAACCAAGTCAATCATGACGCAAAGCACATCTCAATTGAAACAGTGGAGCACCACGTGATGCCCTGGCCATGAGCTCACCTCGACGGCCATGGCGGACCGCCGCGAGGGGAACACCCCGCTTGACCTCACTGTAGGACGAACGAACGTCGGGATGACTCCAATCGGAAGCTAACTACCCGAGCTCGTTGTGTGCAGGGTTAATTGGAAAGATGTGGAGTATGTAAGGCCAATTGCTTGGGCGACGCCATTCGGACTTATGGTGGCCGGCGATGGCGAAAACTCAAATCGACGCCCCGACATCGTACTACCGCAACAGTGGTAGGTTAGGCACAAAGCTGTACTCTCACCCGACCTCCAAACGTGCACGGTAACAAGGATGGGGCCAGCTTAGTGGTTTGGCCCTGACGTGGCTTGGCCAGCTGGCGACCTTCCAGACGATGTAACGGGAAAACTTGGCGTGGCCTCACACGCAAATGTGAAAGCTAGGGCAAGCCCACACGTGCGCAACCAAATGTCAATAGGAGCAGTAACCGTGCGGTAGCGACGGATAGAACGCCGCGTGGCCAGAGTATAGCTCGACGCGACAGCGAGCAACGGGCTCAGGCGGACACGATGGAGGAGGCAGGCAGCCAGGCTTGCTGGGCCCAGCGTGCACGCATGCGCGCGTCCGAACGAGGAACGTGCTAGGCGCGACAACGGCGGTATGACATGTGGCGCGGGGCCAGCGGCAGGGCCGACCAGCGCGGCAGCGATGAACGACGTGTAGTGCGACCGTGGTGCAGTGCGACCGTGGTGTAGTGCGACGCTACGGCGGGGCAGAGCGGCCAGGCTGGCTAGGTCGAACGCGCACGTGTGCGAGCGGGTAGCGCCAGGCGCAGCAGCGGCAGTGCGGCCGGCACGGCAGTGTGTTTGGACATGCTTGGGCGAGCGGCGACACCGGCCGGGTCACGGTGACCGTGTCCAGACACCGAAACCGACCGGGAACGTGCCTTGCACGCATTTTAAAGTTGCTACAAAAACCAACTCGATGATCCAGTAACTACACCACCTATTTTGCGCTCTAGCTGGTATATCAGTCTACTAGAGGAAACCATAAAACCATACCACTACCTAATACAGTCGTTCTGCAAAAATTGCCGAACTTTGCTTCGTCGTCGCGTTGTCCGACTTAGGAAATTTGGGCTAAGTCCTAAACGGTTCCGCGTCGAATGCGATTTTCAAGCTACTCGATACACTAGCTAGCGAATCTCGTTCTCAACCGCACGTATTTTATCGTCATCTACGAAGTTCATGCGACAAACTTTACTAAAGCTTTGCATATGCGTTCTATAGCATTTCCGTTCAATAAAAATTCATTTAGAACCCTAAATACTACAACGCGACATGAAATGTAACATGTGTTTCGTGTTTCAAATGAACGTTTAAGTTCCATATATTGCTTTATACCCTATATTACATACATGTACACACAAGTATAATGCTCATGCAGTGTTTTAGCAAAACTGTATAGTGTAACACCGAGGGTGTTACAGACATATCTTTTTCGATGCCAACCGTAGCTCATTGACGTTGGCTGCTGATGTCATCCGAAGAGAGGCGATCCCAGTGTCGTATCCGAATCAGCTGATATCGATCCTTATGCAATCGATTCCTTGACACAATCTTAGAGGCTTCGAGTTCCCGCGTTTTTTCTTCAAATTTTGGTATAAACACATAGCAAAACGAATAAATAAAAAAATTAAAATGACTTATAATTTGAAAGGAACAAAGGGAGTAGCATTATAGCAACAAACCGGTACAGATAAATCCGTAATAACGGCTTAGGTGTCTGAGAGTGAGAAACTAGCTTTAAGGCCATGTTTGATCATCTAGTTTTTTGCCAGTTTTTAAAATTTGACTTTTAGAAACTGGGTGGTATCCAAACATACCAGTTTTTGTTGTCAGTCTTTGTTAGATTCTTAAAAACCAGAAAGTTATTAATATCTAGTTTTTGTGACCCATAGAGCAATAAATGAAGGTAGATTCTTAAAAATTGAGGGATCCAAATACCCCACTAGTTTTTATCAGAATCCAGATTTTAGAAACTAAAGTCAAAAACTATTTTTTTTAAATCCAAAATTGATCCAAACAGGGCCTAAGAAAACTCGTGACAGACTGGCAGTGCCGGCCCTAAGGGTGGGCCAGGAGGTGCGACGGCCGAGGGCCCTCGCGGGATTGGGGCCCAAGCCCAAATATATAATACTCCATACCCTTTAGCTATAGTCTATTAGAATTAATGGGAAGATGCAGCGGCCCATCAGCAAAAGGAGTCGTCGGTCTCTTTCTTTCCAAGAGGCAAGGAGCCGAGCCGCCGACACCTGCACACGTGCACATAGCGATCGCGAGTCGCGACTTCTGGACTTCTGGCGAGATGCAAGACTGCGAGAGACGCAGCGTCGATCACCAGTTCACCACGCGATCACCAGCGCAGATCACCGAGACACCGACGCCCGAGTTCCAGTCTTCCAAAAGCCAGACGACGGCGTTCCAGACGACGGCGGCGACCAGGCAGCTAAGGCAGGGCTCGACGAAGACGGCGACATCTGATCTTGGTTCTTGCCTTCTGCTCTTTTTGTGATTTGTGAATCTTAGTTCTGAATAAGTTTATGTCCAAATTGTCTAGGCCTTAGTTTTTTTTTCCTTGTTCAATTTTTGTCTAGTACTTTATACTCATATAGTCATGTTTTTCTTATAATTTAGGTCAGGTGTTAGAATTTTAGAATGTTACCTAAGAAACATTTGTCGAGAGGGACAATCACGACGAGTTCGTCAGAGGACCCTCAAAATCCTAGGACCGGCACTGCAGACTGGCCTAATGGCACTAGCATATACTCCCCCGGGTCCTTAAAAATAAGTTGCATAGGATTTTGTGTAAGTTAAACTTTCTTCACTTTGACTAAACTTTGAATAAATTATTATTAGCATTTATATCTTTAAATAAATTTATTATAAAAATATATTCAACAATTAATCTAATAATACTTTCTATGTACAATAAATATTAATAATAGTATGCATATATTTAATTAAAATTGAATTCTTTTTTACTTCTCAAGATTATTAGACCTGTTGACGATTCCAGCTGTTTTTAAACAGCAAAAAAGTATAAATTCTGTACCTGCATATGGTCTCCTCTTTATGAAAGCACATGTGTAACTCTAGCAAAAAAAATACACGTTTATCTCTTCATATAATTTCTGATAAACGGGGAACATGTGTGTGTGACGCACGGTACTCGTCACCTCTTAATTGTGTGTTTGGTACAGCTACCACAGTACTACCTGCCCACGACTTTATTTAGACTCAAAACTTACACCGAGATGATTTAACGCCCTGCTAATAATTAGCCCATGGATCTAATAGGTCTAATTTAGCTAACTGTTGGCTCAATACCTAACTAACAACTATTTTATTAGTTACTAGACCAAACTAGCTAATATAGGATGATATTAGCTATGGACTATTAGCTAGCTAATGGATTCAAATAGGTCTTGAGTATCACCCGATCGAATTGGACGGGAAAGGGTACAATTTATGGTTTGGAAACTATAGCTAGGGCAGTTTATTTTTCAACCAGCGGCCAACTTGGTTAGCAGGCCCGAGATACACTGCATATTAGTACTAACATCCTGTTTGATCCACCTAGCTAACTATTAATTGCCTTAGCTAAGAAAAGCCAGTTAATAGCTACTCTCTCCATTCCAAATTATAAGTCGTTTTGAATTTTTTGGTACATCTATTTTGTTATGCATCTAGACACGTAGCAAAATGAATGTACCAAAAAAGTTAAAGTGACTTATAATTTAGAACGGATGGAGTAATTGTTAGCTAAATGATAAGTAAAACATTAGCTGGATTTATTAGGTGAGGACTCAAACAGATCCTCAGTTAATTTTAGTATATAACTATTAGTTGTAGAGATATAAGCAGACCCCAATATATTATTTTTTGGGCCAAAATCAATGATAGAGTTTGTTGTGCTCTCTAATAGTGAGGCAGTGAGCACAAGGTGCCTGTCTCGTGAAAAATGTTTGTCTAATTGTCTCAGGACAAAGTTAGCTATGGAATAGAAATCTACGAAAGAATGCACAAGACTCCAGAGAGTACTAGACCTGAATGCACCTATTAATATTTTTACATACTATGAGACTATATGTTTGATTAAACTTTAGATATTTTAGTCAACACTACTATTGTATAGGTTTTATGATATTGGATTAACGTGTCTGCAACAAAGCGTAATTGCTAATCAGGCTTTCCAAAGGCAGGCGTCGTGGCTGCCTCCGTTAATCCCATTCACAAAGCCGAATACCTTAAGCCGTGACCAACCTCTGTAAAAGTATTAACGGAGATGATCGTCTTCAGGAGACCGCCTTCATAAATAAAGCATTAACAGAGGTGGTTTCCTTGAAGACAACCGCCTCTGTTAAAAATTAACAACGACAAACATTTCTCCTCGGCTATCCACTACTATTAATAGATGTGGAACCCTACTGTGCTATTAATCCGGGAGGCTGTCTCCCAAAATTGTTTTAGCGTTAGCGTAAAAACATGAGAGAATTACTTCTTTAACCTTAAAAAAAGTTTTGTTTCCTTCCTTAGCCCTTTTAATTTTGAAGTTACTTATTTGACTGAAAATATAATTTTGCTTACTTATATGGCCCTTCAGTTAGACTTGACCGTGTTAAGTGAGGCGTGAATCGGCCTTTTTACCCTTGGAGGAGATAGGCAGGACTATGACTGCAGCAGTTTTGATATATTTTATTTTCTATATGAAAACTGAACTATGTACTCTTGCCTATCTCGCTTAGGAGTAAAAAGTCAATTCACGCCCCATTTAACACTGTTAGTTGCCAAATTTAATGGAAAGTACATATAAAGAAGCAAAGTTGTATTTCAGATTAAATAGATAACTTTATAAAACAAAAAGGGCCAAGAAAGAGGACAGAAACCAAAGAAGTAATTTTCTCTAAAAATATAGATAGAATCGCATTCTTATTCTTACGTGGACAGAGATAGTAGTACTAGACTCAATTAAATATACTCGTAGCTAGTGATATGGGTGGACTAGGGATGGGTGCCATCGGAAGGTCACGTGTGCAGTGGTTGGCGTGTTGCAGTCTCGTAGGACGGCAATGCCGGTGGGCGGTGGCAGATCGGGGGAAGGCGAAGACTAAAAAAACATTGAGATGAGAGCGTAGGCTGCGTAGCACTATAGAAAAACCAGGGCTACCGAATTTTTTATTTTTCAGCTTTTTTAAAAAAATATTCACAAATAGACCACTGGTTTAATTTTCGTTTATGGACCTTAACCTCGGCGTCATGACTTTTGGCGTCGAAGAAACACGTCTCGACGCCATAACCAATAGCGTCGAGGTCTTGACGAGGCGTCGGACGTGGCGGTGACCTGGTGCCGACGTGGACAAGGCCTCGACGCCATAGATCTTGGCGTCGAGCTCGGCGTTGTAGATCTTGGTGTCGAGTGTTATCCTATAGCTCTTGGCGTTTAAAATGAAACAAGTATAATTGTTCCGAGTAACATGCAACAATGTCAATGCGGTTCAGTTGGTTAGGACACGCGCGACTTAGCTCAAAGACCTGGGCTACATTTATTAATCATTTTTTTGCTTACTTAGTTATTACTAGCGTCCTGGGTTCCACCAAACTTTATTATTATTAATATGAGAGAACACTGTTCACTAATTTGTAATTTGTTTTGGACGAAGGATACATCTCAAGGTGCATTTATTTATGTATTATCTAAATCCAAATCCTCCTTATATTATCATAATAATCAATGTATTTATTTATTTATTAGTTTATATACCTCGGTAGTAGTGTTTTTCTTATGAGGGGGAGATCCTCCTCCGTTCCTCACCAAACTTAGTTGAACAGTCCAAATGATGATAATATGGAGCTCTTAGTTAATACATTAAGCCAATTCTTCTTGTTAATTCTATTTCATATAAAATAGGAAGGTATGCAAATTAAAGAGCTCAACACTGAAACAGGGAGGCAAAGAAAATTACACTTACTTAATGTAAAATAATTTTTTTTATTTATTTACTACTTGTCTTGGAAGCCTTCAACTTATATATGATGACAAAAGCCATATGCGTGTAAGTAAAAGAACGGCCAAGCAACAAGATATATATAAACATGTCACTCAACTCAACTTGATCAAGGTACGTAATGTTTCAAAATCAAATAAAAACAAATTAAATATATAGTGTACGGTGGAACAATGGAAAATAATATACAGTGTGCGGTGAAACCCAGGACGCTAATAATAAAGGAATAATATTTCTTCTTATAATTGCTTATAAAAATAAAAATTTAATAAAAAATATTTGTTGCTTGGGTTTGAGCCTAGGTCTGTGGGCTAAGACCCATGCGTCCAAACCAACTGCACCACAATGTGATCATTGCAATTTTCTCGATAAAATTTTTCTTGTTCTATTTATTATAAAAATGTAGAAATAAAAGATTTAGCGCGGGGGTTTGAACCCAGGCCCTTGGGCTAAGACGCGCGCGTAATCAGCTGAACCGCAATGTGGCTATTGCATGTTTCTCAGAACAATCATACTTGTTTCATTTCAAACGTCAAGTTCTATAGGGTAACAGCTCAGCATCAAGATCTACGGCGTCGAGTTTGGTGTCAAGATCTATGACGTCGAGGCCTTATCCACATCGATGCCTGATCACCACCACGTCCGATGCCTTGCCAAGACCTCGATGCCATGGCTAATGGCGCCGAGACGTGTTTCCTCGGCGCCAAAATCCATGGCGTCGAGGTCAGAGTCCATAAACAAAAATCAAACCATTAAGGTTCTATTTGTGAATATTTTTGAAAAAAAGAAGGTTGAAAAATAAAAAATTCGGCCAGTGCTACCACGCCTAGCTCAGTGAATTCTGAACAGGTCGATCAACAAAAAAACTTTGGATCTTCCTTCCATGGACCCTCCGTTCCACCTGCAGTTGCACCTGAGCTTAATTGGATCGAGATCTGGTTCCTTGATTCAGTCTTTTGAATGTCTTTTTTTAAACAAAACATATACCAACACCGTGGGCCAAAGACCCAAAGTTGTGGATAGCTCCAACGAGAAAGCCTTTTACACGCGCCTACATGGGCGGCTCGGCCCGCAAGCGCCAGGGTCTGAACGGATCGGATGGTGGCCGCGTGGCCCGCTCGGCGGCGAGCGACCGGGTCCGGGTCCGGGTGTGCGTGCGACGCGATGGGCGATGGAGGTCTCGGCTCGGGATGGCCGCCGGCCGTACCGCGGTCGCAGTCGGGCCATGAACGTTGGGCACCGTGTCCCACGGTGGCCAGACAGAGACTGGAGCAAAATCTTGCCGGCGCGCCGTCCGCGAGCAGACTCACGCGCACGCACTGCTCACGGCGCAGGGAGACCAGCCACGACCGGGTGAGCGTGCAGGCAGAGAGGCAGGCGCCAAGAGGAGGCGAGGAGAGGAGAGCCGTGGTCTGCTCTGGTCCGTGGAGGTGGAGGAGACACAAGACGCGGAGTACGAGTACGTACGGGTTGTGGTGACGCGACGACGGACGGGACGGGCACGTACGCGTCTGGGTCCCGCGGGTCCCCGCGCGCTCTGTCCATTTATTACCCCCGGCACCGGCCGGCCCTTCCTATCATGAGCTCATGAGCGCCTGCCACTGCTCAGATCTGAAACGGCACTGCACTGCACTGCAGGGGGAGAAGGTAGGGGGCGATCCATCGCTGTGCCTGTGCTCTGCTCTCTCCGCTCCGTCGATCTCACTGCTGAATCGTCAGCGGCCTGCCACTCGTCCCGGGCGGCCGGCCACGTCACGTCCCACAGTCACACAGACGCACCCTACTCACGCAACGCAACCCTAGGGAATACGTACTCCTACACAGGACAGGAATGTCACATGGCGGACCTATTCACCTCACGCTCCTGCTGCCCCAGACGCGACGCCGAGGCCCCCGTACGCGTACGGTCCCGGGTTCTCGTTCGCTGGCAGAGAGAGAGCCAGAGAGGGAGACTGCGCTGGGCAGGGCTCGTCCATCCATCGCGCGCCAGCAGCGCCACTGACCGTTCACGCACACTGTTCAAGTTTCCAGGAACGTCACGGCCAGTCGAAGTTCGGTGCGGGGGTGGTAGGTATTCGCGCAGGCCGGTCGGCGTTCATGACTGGCAAGGAAATCCCGAGCTTTCCACAGCGCCGGGTCACGCTAATTCTCGCTGGACAATCCACAAAACCCTGCACTGCACGGGTTTCCACTCGCTCCCAACGCTCGCTCGACGATCGCTGTGCAGTGTGTGATCACAGGTGAAACAAAACCTTGAGCTCGTGCACAACCGAACTGATAGGTCAGCCCGGCCCATATTGCCCATGCAGTGCAGGTACTACGTCTGCAATGAGTCACGCCTGAGTTACGTACGGTACGGTGACCATTTTCTTTCACCGTCGTTTCAGCCGTGGATGGAGTAGTAACTGTAGCTCCTCTCTGCCTAGTAGCTTGCTTTTGTTTACCTCGACATGACGTGCCTACCCTAGCTCTAGCTACTTTTTCTGCTCGCCAAGGCACGCACGCGCGAGAGGCGCTCTGGCGTGTAGCTGTCCCGAGAGCGCTCTCTCGGCCAGCCAGTTGGAGGAGGACAGAGGCAAAGATACGCCAGGAGGTACTCACCAATATCGGTAGAGCCCACTACGCGGCTGGGCACTGTTCCGGGCTATATTATATGAATAGAACCAATGCAAGTACGACGCACGTACGTACCGCATGCATGTCACACACGGGCTTCTATTTCCAAGGAGCTGTACACTGTACTTGCGCGCACGTACGATAGCTAGGTTGAGAGATTGCTTGGATTGGAACATGTCCATGCATGCATTTCGATTCAACAAAAGTTTGGAACATGCGTGTCAAATATGCGATGCCTAGCATCTGTGACTTTGTGAGTACTGAGATGTAGGGAAGAACAAATCCCAAGTCAAAAAATGAAAATGAGACCACCTTCGAGAAGGTCTCCGGCCGGGGTGCATGTAGAGACGTATATATGAAGAATAATCAGTAAGGTTAGCTATGTCAAAACAAGTAAGATTACCATCGATGATCCTTACTATTCTATGTGCTTAATTAAACTAAACCGGTATGCGATAATTTAGTCTCGAGCAAGATAGTTGAGTTGATATGATTGGATAGTACTGAACATTTATTTGTCTTGCCAGCTTATAATTAGAGCATTAGATATCTATATCAGTGTGTAAAGCACAAATTTGCTATTCTTTCTCACATAATTCATAGTTATTTGGTGATTGGCCCCGGCCTGCTAAACCTTTATTCAAGCTCTGTCATCGGTACACACTATAAACACTGTCATAATTAGATATTTGAGTGTCAAGTGATGTGTCCATTAACAGCGAGATGCATATATATCAACTTTGTAGATCCTTAAATTTATTGGCTCGGTCCCCAAAAGTGCTTATAGCGGGTAGTTTATGTATGTGTAGGTGCTCGATCTTAAGTGTGAGTCTGCATGTGTGTGTATAAATGTCTGTGTCAACTGTTTATATATACAAAGATTAAAAAAAGAAAGAAAAAGTAGATATGCAAGCAATGGCGCGTGGTTATAGCGTTAAATTAAGCTAGCATGCTTATGGTAAGCATACTTTTTTGCGAAGAGTATAAGTATAAGCATACACGCATGTAATCGAATATGATCGGTGACTTATTATATAAACATATATGCTATCTGGCGTTAAAATAAGCTAGCATGCGCATGGTAAACATAAACAATGCAATCCAAGATATGATCGGTCGTGAATGGATCACTGTATTTAACAAATAAATGGATCACTGTATTCGACACAGAGCTACGCATGCAAATTCCAGGAAGCCGAACAAGATGTGGATGAGACCCGGGGGTGAAGATGTACCCGGACGACGGAGACGAATAAATGGGTAGTATTATTCTATGCTGTCTCGCTTTGCCTCCATCTCCGGGGATGTGTTGCCTCTCGGGTGGTCATATGTACAAGGTGAATGTGACACCGGTACCAATCATGTGATCCTGTAATTGTTTTTCGTATGGCCACATGATAAAAAGATTGTACTGTTTCCTGCAACCCTAGCTAGGCTATCTCTTTTCACCAATGCCCTAGATAGAGACCTTTCGATCATTCACTACTCTATGAGTGGTTGCTGGGGAAAGAGTGGGATAGCTATTAGCTACCCATTTGGCGTACTGCTTGTCCAGTGCAATCAGCGGCGGATCCAGGAAATATTTTAGGGGGGATTGAACAACATTGCTGCTCGATCTTAAGTCTCAGCCCCTCCTACACTATAGAATTTTGCCTAAAAATTTATAGGGGCTCTACAATAATTTACACTGATTCGGTTTGAGTAGGGGGGCTTGAGCCCCCGCCCCACCGCTGGATCCGCCCCTGAATGCAATGCAGGAAGGTCGTCGCGTTTGCGATGGCCTGTACATGCATGATTGCCTGCGTCAATCATATATATTTTACATACAAGTGGACTTGCGCACACATATACATGCACCAAAATAAAGTAGAGCAGTTCAAATTCTCAAACTGCTGCCACACGGGTTTCTGCCCCAATTTCAAATCAAACTCAGATAAAAAAACGAGAAACTCTTAACATTTTTTTAATCCTGAGGGAAAATAATATCGCATGAACCGTTTGAATATGAAATAGGGAAATGTGCATACATTTATAAGAATATTACAAGGCTTACTTCTTTGATGCTTCTCCTGCTTTTTACAAGTGCATCAGTGCATGAAACTAGGGTATTCCTCTTTTAAAAACAAAGCCATTCTAGTTTTGTTTTAAATCAGAAAATCTTTTATTCCACTATTTCCAACAAATTACCAATATTTATGGTATCAAATAAGTATTATTAATTGGATTCACTAACATATTTTCTAGTATGCCTATTTGGTTGTCCTATATATTAACACACTTCTCTATAGATTTTGTCAGAATTAGGATGGTTTAATTTGGCTTATAAAAAAATTACGATGAAATATATGGCGGCAACCCCGGTAATATGTAAGCGCTACGTGAGTTGTTTCCTCCGAACGGCGACATAGGTCCACGCAACAGCGCCGCCATCGCTCGGCAGCCCGGGCATAAACCTTCTCGCCGGCATCGCAAAAGTTGGGTTGATCAGTGTCCAATGTAACAGCATAACTTTAAGTACACTAGGGAGGGTCCGAGCGCCCATGTACGACTCTTTTGACCTCATAGGGCACCGCTATGACGTGTTATATTAAACATTTTCTCTATCTTAATATAAAGACGTGCAAACCTTATTGCGTGATGGAGAAAAAAATTATTTTTGGGATGGGGGTGTAGTTTTTAGACGAGGAACAGTTAATTGTGCCACTAGGGTAGCTATTAAGTGTCAGGGGTTGCCGAGAGTGAGATCATACGCTATCATGGTGTTAGAGGGAGAGATGGCGGGGTAGGGATGTCACCGGCCATAATTTGCCTGGAGCCTAGGCGGCGGAGGGAGCTCAAAAACAAGTGATCTGCTTGGCCGGGTTAGCAGTGGTGGCTTCAGAAAAAGCCACCAGAGCCAGGTGTACAGGCTGGGCGTTGGAGGACGACCGTGTGCAACAAAGGAGAGAGAGAGAGAGAGAGAGAGAGAGAGAGAGAGAGAGAGAGAGAGAGAGAGAGAAGTAGTTTGGTAGCAAAAAGGAATCAGTGGAAAGAATGAAGAAGACACAACTCTTGGACCGTTCATTTTCAATTGGACGAGAGGACGAGCGCTTGATTTTTCTGGCACATCGCGGTAATTAGCTAGCACATTTCTTTCTTTGAATAAATAGCTCCGTGGTTAGGAGTTTTCAAAAGATTATTAACTCCTTTATTAATTTATTAGAGAGATGGCCATATTGATGAAGTCGGCCCAAGCGATACCCAAAGAATCCAATTTCTTTCTTGGTTGGAGTAATCTCCGTCCTTTTATTTCATATCAAAATCAGTTCGTTCCTTGATTCTTTCTTCTAATGCATGCTTTTTTTGAACTTTCGAAATGATAATTGACG
The DNA here is from genome assembly GCF_019320115.1 of Miscanthus floridulus. NCBI lineage: Eukaryota > Viridiplantae > Streptophyta > Magnoliopsida > Poales > Poaceae > Miscanthus > Miscanthus floridulus. The sequence continues at coordinate 120,666,967 of NC_089585.1, read as the reverse complement.
ACTTTTGGTGGGCACTATTTAAACTTCTCCTTTTAAGCTAAGCTATTATAACAAGAGTGATCACCGTAATTAGTAATTAATATATGATCGTTGGCCTTATTGAAAATTTTATTTATTGCATCTTACTGTGTTAGTATTTGATCTCTTTGTTCCAATGGCTGTGCATTTTCTACTATTTGTCGAAATGGCCATTCCTGCAGTATTACATATTTTTACAATTGTTAGCTTTGTGCTTGCCTGATATTTTTACTGCTTTTTGAAGAGCCCGCAGAGTGGAATATCCCATGCATTTCACCAATCTGATACAGCGAAGACGCAATTTCAGGTTGTACTCTGCATGTGCTTAACTGCTTATACACTTCCATGCAATGCCATATGCTGAGTATATATAGCCGCCATGGGCTCCTCCCAAAGCCATAGCTCTAGGGCTGAAACCAGCAAAGCCAACAGCACAGCACAGTGTAGTAGTTGCACTGCACCTAGGCGTCCGCGCGTCGTCCTAGCGATGGATCCATATCACTACCAGACCATGTATGACCCACGCGGCTTCCCCATCATCCACCCGCAGCCGTACCTCCACCACCCGGTGGCGGTGGCCGGCGCCCTCAGCGACAGCAGGGTGCGCGGCGGCGGCGGCGTGCGGCGTCGTCCTGGCGCCAAGCTCTCCACGGACCCGCAGAGCGTGGCGGCGCGCGAGCGGCGGAACCGCATCAGCGACCGCTTCCGCGTGCTCCGCAGCCTCGTCCCCGGCGGCAGCAAGATGGACACGGTGTCCATGCTCGAGCAAGCCATCCACTACGTCAAGTTCCTCAAGGCGCAGATCAGCCTGCACCAGGCCGCGCTGATGCAGCACGAGGAAGGGTACCATGCTGAGATCGCCGCCGCCTACTCCGCGGTGGCGGTGGCTGCTGGTGACGACGAGGTGACACTCGCGTCACATGGCCGTACCGGCGCATGCGATGAGATGATGCAGCTCCAGGTGCCGTCGGAGGAAGCTTTGAGCTATGGTGTTGCTGCTGCTGCTCATCAGCCGTACGGGCTCGATCCCAGGCATCAGCTGAGTGGTGGGCACGAGCTGCCACCGTTGCCTGCTTCTTGCATCTTCGTCGAGGAGCCTGCAGACGCATGCTACTCTGTGTGCGACCTCGACGACGGGGAGACTGGTCTGCCCGGCTCTTACTAGAAGTATAGTAGTAGTGGTAGTTTCTTAAGGTAGCATTAATTAGCATCCCGTGTGTGTCCGTGTCTGCTAGACACTAGTACGTCTAATTAGCAAAGTTTAGCTAGTACTCGATCAATTGACTGTCAGTCGATTAGTTTGCTCTCAGAGTTAGAGTATATGATGATGCATCTGCATATGGGCTCTGTACTTCTGTGTTACTCCGCCGATCGCAGATGATAGACTGTAGTCGCATGTATGTTTTCTAGTTTTCTCCTATCCATCAAGAATCTGATGATCTAGCTAGATGGTAAAACTGTTGCTGCGAATTGTTTGCTTATTAATCACTCTCTCTGTCTAAAAAAATTATAATTCTAGATTTGGACTAAGCTATAGTTTTTTATACATTTAGTTATTAGTTAAACTTAAAATTGTCTGATTACTCAAAAACCGAGATTTATATTCTATTTTTTTGGAGTTTGGGACGGAGGGAGTAATATGTCGTTCTTCTAGCTAGATATCATTTGCAAATTGCCAATTTCCTTTTTTTTTTTCTTCTCTTGGTTTTGCAAAACAGAACTCCGCCGTCGACGCCCTGACGTCCGATTGTCTATGCTTGCTCAACAATTAAAATTTATAGCACTGCCTGCAGTCCTGCACTGCATCTCCATGTAGGTGCAAAAGAATCATACACACACTTCGTCCCATCCTAGATACGAATTATTTAATATTTTTTCACTCGAATAAAGGTTGAGCATGAAATGATTCACTACCCTTCAATTTGATGACTTTTATAGGTAATTAATGGAAGTAGTAGATATGCAACTCATGAGCCAATAATAAGAACCTAGTGGCTAGTGCAAGCTAAAATGAGAAAAGAAAATTGAAATTATCTGAAAAGCATACAACAGTTTAATTTCCTATTGGCTAAGGCAATCTAATATTTTTTAACTACTACTCCCTCCATTTCAAATTGCAAGTCGTTCTAGCTTTTCTAGGTTCATAGCCTTTACTACACATCTAGATATACATTATGTCTAAATACATAATAAAAACTATGTAAAAACCAAGAATGACTAGACTTATAATTTGGAAAGGAGGGAGTATAACCAAAGCGGTTTAAACCTTGCCCGGACCGTCAAGGAAACATGCTAAAGCTCTAGATCAGCTTGGCTCGTTTAGCTATATTGCAAGCCAATTCGTTAACTACTATAACCAAAAGCATATATAAATCAACAGTTACTAACTCGCAAACATCAAGCCAAGAAAATAAGTATAATGTGTACTATACATTAGTTCTATACTTCAATCACATTCATACATCATAACATAAGTCTAATTGTCTCTTGTTTATAATGTTGGACCATGAAGTGCTTGGTTTGTTTAGATCCCAAAGTGGCTCATTAACCTAACGAGTTAACATGCTAGCTCAGACTGTTAAAAAGAAAAAAAAAGTTGTAACAGGTCACTAGCTTTTTCAGCTCTTTAGGAAGGGTGCTTAAAGTTCCCATATATTTTGACGGTTACAAATATAAGTCCATATAAATATCTATGTGGACAACATAAGATTGGCCGATACTAGTTGACCTATAAAATCTTTTAATAATTGACAAAATTTTCTATAAGACAATATATTCGTTACAAATAATATTATTCAAGTGTCACTTTGTGTAGTATGGTATGAAAGACCAAAATGACTCATATTTTAAATGCAATAGTATCAAGAAGGGGTGTATCTCCATGTTTTAGTGCATATGCTTGGGTTGGTAGGACCTATCTATTTTGGTTTGAGTATCTAACTACTAATATTTTGTGCTAGGCCTCGTTCGGCTTGCTGAATTTTGGCTGAAACTGACTGAAAACATTATTTTTGCTGAATTGTTGTGAGAGAAAAACATTGTTCTGGCTGAAAAAAAAACTGAACAAACCGGCTTCTAAGTAAGCCGAACGGGGCGTATCTTTTTATTGGTAGATCCCTCCGACGATGACAAGCCATCGATGGTGACTTTGTCAAATTCAAGATATGTCTCCTTAAAGTCTCAGATTTGATAATGTGTTCTTAGAAGTCTGTTTGTGTGCTTGTTTGTGATAATCTTCATCTGTACCATGTTTCAAAAAAAGTTATATCTGTTTTCTTTCTTCGTATTGGTGGTACTTTTAATCATATTTAAGCGTGTCGAGTTTCAGCAATGCTAAGAGCAAGCACTACTGGATTCAGGCGCTTTGCCGGGTGCCGAATGCACCCGGCAAAGGCTACTTTGCACTCGGCAAAGCCTTTGCCGGGTGCAGCACTCGGCAAAGAGCCTCCGGCAAAAAGTAAGTCGGCAAAGATTTCTTTGCCGGGTGCTTTTTATCGGGCACCCGGCAAAGACTTTGCCGAGTGCAAACCCGGCACCCGGCAAAGAAAAGTGGTCGTTACGGCGCCGGCCCCGTCATCCCTTTCTTTGCCGGGTGCCATGTCAGAGGCACCCGGCAAAGATTTTTTTAATTTTTTTTCAAATTTTCTTTGCCGGGTGCCTTGCCGGGGAGGCACCCGGCAAAGATTTTTTTATTTTATTTTTATAATTTCTTTGCCGGGTGTCGCACCGCGGGGGCACCCGGCAAAGAGTTTTTTATTTTTTTTCGTAATTTCTTTGCCGGGTGCCAGGTCATGGGGCACCCGGCAAAGAATTTTTTTTTTTTTTTTGAAAAAACTTTGCCGGGTGCCCTGGCCCTGGCACTCGGCAAAGCTGGGAATTCCTTTCAGAGAATTCCCAGCTTTGCCGAGTGCCAGGGCCAGGGCACCCGGCAAAGCCTCAAAAATTAATTTTTTTTATTTTGTTTTTTGATTCTATAATCACAAACACAGCATATAAAAGATATATATCACATCTGAAGCATCACAAAGACAATATAGCATATATATATATCACATCCATCTCATCACAAACTCAATACCACACATATATATCACATCGCGAATACAATACCTCACATACACGACATCACAAACATAATAGGTCCAATTACCATCGAAACAAGTCGATAGTGGATCACAGTGCATCACATGTCCATCAAGCGGTGAAAAAGAGATACAAACTAAAGGTGGGGAGGAAACTGAGTGCCTGGTGAAGGAAACTCGGCACCGCCTGCTTGCGCCTGAGATGGGTCATTCGAACCCGCCGACGGAGGCTGCATAAAGGACAAGATATTCAGGCGCTTAGAGTGGGTCATCTAATGAAAGCACTAGTCGAAGCAATATGGATTCATACTCACTGGACTAGCTACAACTGGCGGCGGCGCTGGAGCGAACATCGGCACAGGTACACCGTTCACTTGCCCAAAGTTCTGTAGGAACATCGTAATCTCCGCCAGCTGCTTGGCCTGTCTCTCCCGCTCGGCCCGCTCGGCTTGTCTTTCCCGCTCGGCCACCTCGGTCCTCGCCGCCAGGTCCCGCAGCTCCTGAGCCATCCTTTCGTTATCGGCCTGCAACATTTCAATCGAATGTTTTAGTAATGTAAAGGTAACTAAGTTATGTAAAGATCAATGTACGAAGAGTTAAACTGGACTAACCTGGAGTGCGTCGACCCGCTGCTGTGAAGGGGACGGCCGTTGGCGTATGGCCGGGCCTCCGCTCGGGGTACTTGCTCGGATCTGGGAGAGGGAGGGAACAGAGCCGGACTCGAGGGTGCCATCGCCAAGCCAGTACCGCCCATGCTTCTTGCCCTGTCCGATCCTCATGACAGTCGTGCCATCAATGTCGTCGGTGCTCGGATCCCAGTCTGGCCCCTGGACCGACCTTGCGTCCGACGCGTAGGAGCTGATGCGGGTGTGGGCGCTCGGGTTGCTGTACGACTCGGGTGGGTCATCCGGGCTGAAGGTGACAGCGGAAGTCGCCTTTCCCTTGCGGGCCAGTCCATACGCCATGAACGTGGACAAAGGCTGGCCACCATGCGACGCCGACTGCGAGAAAGACAACAAGATGATTAGAAGTAACATGCAGAATGGAGCGTCAGAATACTAAAAATGAATTCACGTACCCAAGCTTGCTTGTACGCGCCGAGGCTGCGGCTGCCTTGGTGGTGTGTGGGGCCTGTCGCCTGCAAAGCCCGCTCCCGGTGGGCTTCGTGTTCCTGGATATAACCCTCTGTGAACCACCTGTCCACGATCATCTCCCAGCAGTCGGCAAAGGACTCGCACCACCATGGAATCATCTACATGTCATAAAGAATTTGAGATGTAAGACGACCAAATGAAAGCTACTTAATCTCAAAACGAATTAGTATTATTCTTCTTCATTTACCTCAATGTACTGTTCCCGGGTCAGAGGCATCTGTCTTGCCTGTGTCTTGCTGACTTTCTGACCAAGTCGCGTGGCGTAGTACTTGATGATGCAAGTGAGGCGCTCCTCGTAGTGCATGTCGCTGATGCGTTTCCTGGCACTTTTCACCAAGTTCTTCTCCGCCCTCTCCTCCTGTCCCTCTTCACACCTGAAAAAAGTCTGCAGACAGACACAATGTATCAATTCATTATGTCAAAAAGTGCCAAATGAATGCGATGTATTGATCAAAGTTGTGCGAACGAGACTTACCCAGAACTCTCTCCTGACCCGCTCCTGCTTGTCTTCATAATCTGCGTCGGGGGCAGATTTGTAGTGGTCCCACGATTTGGCCGGCCCCACAGTCCCCTTGTGTGTGACAATGCCGGGGTAATAGTGCCTGCACAAAAGCCCCAAGATGTGGTTGGGGTTGCGTGAGTCACCAGGCGACACAACCTCCCAGTGCCTGCACAAGTCATTAACAAACATTATTAGTTTCTCTGACAATTTTCAACAGGTTATATGAAGTAGCTGTGATTAAATCTAAAGTTAGTTACCTGTCCCCCTGGGGGCGGATCACTGGGCGTAGGGGAGGAAGCGGAGGCCCAGGGAGTTTTGAGGGACCTCGCAAGTAGGGGCTAGCCGCAGCAGAGGCAGTGGAACTACTTCCGGCCTCGCCGCCCTCCTGTGCCTCTCCCTCGCTGTCCGTCGCCCGAACCTCGTCCGTCGCTAGAACCTGCTCGTCCTCCGAGGAGTCCGTGGTACGGCGCTCCTCCGACACGTCACGCGGCCTGACTAGAGGAGGCCGGCCCCTCCTGCTGCCGCTCCTGCTGCCGCTGCTCCTGGCCCTCTGCCTCCTCCCGTCCGATGCGTTCTCTCCGGCATCTGCGTCCTGACGTGCTCTCTGGTACCTCGAGTTCACGTTCCTTGGCCCACTACCGCCCGCCATCTTTGTTCAATCACCTGCAATTAAAAAGAAACAAACAAGACATTATTACATGTATTAGAAATAGATGCTAAGTAAATAAACAAAACACGCTTACAAAATAACATAGTATTACATGTATTAGAAGTAATCATCATTATTGGGATTATCTGGATCATATGTCTCGTCATCACTATCAAAATTGTCCAAATAAACAAGACTGTCCGAAGGTTCAATGTTGCCTTCATCGTCATCATCTAAATGTAATCGCTCAAGCATTTCTATGTCCTTGGCATTTTGCACCTCATCTCCTTCCTCGTCATCAACCCTTTCATTGTCTACTTCCATTCCAATCGCCTCGGTTAAGTCTATCACCAACCTCCCTTGTAGCCCATCTTCTTGATAGAACTCTCCATCATATGTGTTTGGGTTGAAGTTGTAATCTTCATCGTTTGGGACAGCTAGTCTACCATGTGGCGATACCTGGTGCACAATAGACCAACCCTGAAGAGCCTTGTTGCCTTGGCATGCGTATGACAAATAATAAACCTGCACGGCCTGATCCGCCACAATAAAGACATCTTTTCCTTGATAGATGGAATCGTGTCGAATCTCGACTTGACCAATATTAGGGCTCCGTTTCGTTAGTCGAGGATTGAACCAGTGGCATTTGAACATGACGAGACGAAGAGGTTTCGAACCATAAAATTCAAGTTCATAGATATCTTCAATTATGCCATGATACTCGAGGCCATCAGTGCCGGGAGTACAAACTCCGCTGTTTGTGGTTTTTCGATGGGGCCGAGCTCGCTCATAGCTTCTTGTGTGAAAGCGATATCCATTCACATCATAACCTGAATAAGCTTTCACCTTACTGTCGAAGCCATTTGCAACCTGTCTCAACTCCTTACTCATAGTTGCATCGGTTTGGGCCTGCAAGCGCAAGAACGAAAGATTGCCGGACTAAGTACGCGAAACTCGGAATCTCGAACAAGGTACGAGGTAAATTGGACAATACCTTTGTTTTGAACCAAGAAATGAAATCGGGCCTCCCTGCTCCCGGACCCCGTGAAAGAAGGGTGTCGGTTTGCCGTGGGGTAGGATCCCTTGGTTGATGCCAGGATACACGAATAAATTCCCTGTGCAAACGAGAAAGAATCAGTTGGATGCAGAATAGTGACAGCGTATTTAAACAAGTTCTTTGAGAACTTACTCAATGAACGACTTCACCTCGGGTAGGTTGTGGAACACATATAGCATGATCATGCGCCACTCTTCATTTTCCAACCTCTTATTGGTCGATCCACTTGACCTGCCGAGTTGCCCTTGGAAGAGGCTAAGGTTGGATTCATTCTCGTCAACATTGTAGCGAGGGAGTGGATTATGCACGCTAGGAAGGTTCTCCGTGTAGTATAGCTGTGTGAAGTTTGTCACCTCCTCCAGAATGGAAGCCTCTGCAATGGAAGCCTCAATTTTGGCTTTATTTCTACATTTTTTGCGAACGGCCTTCAGACATCTCTCGATTGGGTAGCACCAACGGGCCTGCACGGGCCCCCCCATACGTGCCTCATAAGGGAGGTGCACAATCAAATGCTGCATCGACAAGAAGAAGCCGGGTGGAAAGATCTTCTCCAACTTACAAAGCAACTCAGGTGCCACTTTCTCCAAGTTTGCAACCACGGTCCGAGATAGCTCCTTGGCACAAAGCTGGCGGAAGAAATAGCTCAACTCTGCCAGCACTAGCCAGAGATGCTCAGGAACGTAGCCTCGTACCATCGCCGGAAGAAGCCGCTCAATCCATACGTGGTAGTCATGACTCTTCATGCCGTTGACTCGCATAGTGCCTAAGTTCACTCCCCTGCTCAGGTTCGCTGCATACCCATCAGGGAACATTAACGCCTTGATCCATCGTAGTACTTCCCTCCTTTGTTCGGGTTTTAAGATGAAATCGGCCTTAGGCCTTTTCCAGTTCTTGCCGTTTGTAGGAGGCCGCATCACTTGCTGTGGTCTATCGCACAACGTCGCCAGGTCCACTCTAGCCTTAGGGTTGTCCTTAGACTTGTCAGTGTCCATGAGTGTTGCCCAAAGTGCCTCAGCGATATTCTTTTCAGTGTGCATTACATCAATGTTATGGGGCAGTAGAAGGTCATCGAAATAGGGGAGCCTCGTCAAGCCGGACTTATGAGTCCACATGTGTTGCTCACCATATCCCACAAAACCACCTTCTTCATTGGGCAAGAGAGCATCTATCTGAGCATGAACCTCGGCACCAGTCTTCAAGTGCGGTCTAGGGTCCGTGACTGCGACACCTTTCCTGAAGTTCTTGGTGTCCTGTCGGAATGGATGGTTGGAATCTAGGAATTGACGATGTTGATCGAACGACGAATACTTACCACCCTTCTTCAACCAAATGAACCTCACAGCTTCCTGGCATATTGGGCACGGGAACTTCCCGTGAACACACCAGGCACTGAATAACCCATACGCCAGGAAGTCATGCATGGAGTACTGGTACCAGACGTACATTTTGAAGCTTTCCTTTGTAGCTCGGTCGTATGTCCATACCCCTTCATTCCAAGCTTTGATCAACTCATCAATCACAGGCTCCATGAACACACCCATCTTACTCCCTGGGTGCCCGGGAATTATCAACGTCAAGATCACGTTATGTCGTTGAAAGGCGACGCTAGGGGGGAGATTGAGGGGGATAACAAACACGGGCCAACATGTGTAAGGGGCAGACATCATGCCATAAGGATTGAACCCATCTGTTGCCAGCGCGACACGTACATTACGAGCCTCATCGGATTTCAAACGATGCTTGTCATTAAAGCTGGTCCATGCTTCACCATCAGATGGATGCACCATCTTGTCAGGATGGTAGCGTTTGCCATTCTTGTGCCACGTCATCTGTTTCGCGGTTTCCTCGGTCATGAATAGCCTTTGAATCCTCGGCACGAAGGGAAGGTGTCGTAGGACTCGGGCGGGTATCTTAAGCTGGGTCTTCTGGCCACCACTATCACCAGACTCTACCTCTAGGAACCTGGAGGCTTTACACTTCGGACAGTACTTTGCCTCCTTGAGTTCTTCCCGAAATAGGACACACCCGTTCGGACAAGCATGTATCTGCTCATATGGCATCTTTAGTGCTTTAAGGAGCTTGTGTGCCTCGTACATGGTCTTCGGCAACATGTGGTTTTTTGGAAGCAGGGTGCCAACCACGGCCAACACCTTATCGAAGCCTTCTCGACTCCAGTTTAAATCGGACTTCAACCCCATCAAGCGACTTATGGCATCCAGCTGGGAGACCTCAGAATGAGCGTGAAGGGGTTTCTGTGCCGAGTCCATCATGTACTTGAACGCATCTACGGCTGCCTGCATCTCCGCCTCCTCACGTCCTTCAGCAAACTGTGCTTGGTGAACGTCATCTACCATGTCTGCTACCCCAGCATCAGCATCGAAAGCCTCGACGCGTTGTCTCACCACCTCCTCTCTCATACGATCGGCTTCACCATGGTGGACCCACCGGGTGTAGTTCGGCGTAAACCCATTCTTGTGCAGATGTGTACCCATGAGTTCCTTGTCTAGCATTCTCCTGTTACCACACTTGTTGCAGGGACACAAAGCCATTTTTGGGAATTTTGCGGCCTTGCCAAATGCACGATTCAAGAAACGATCGGTCTTCTGCATCCATTCATAGCTGGCATCACCCTGACTTGTCCGGCCCGTGTACATCCACTGACGATCCTCCATCCTCTAGCATATATAACATCACCACAGGTGACCATCAATTGCATCTACGCGGTGTCCCTACTCTCTAATAGGTGAGGATAGGTCCTAATCCCACCCGCGGATGCATAGATGAGGTTAGTTTCCATGCTCCGCTCCTTTTCGAGACGGAATTTCGGCAGCACCTCCCCGCCGTTCTCCTGATACACGTCCTGCAAGGGAGAGTGTGTATCCGGAGAACAACGGAGAGGTGATGACGAAACACCGTCTCGAACCGGAGCGGAGCATGAAAACTAACCTCAACTACGCATTCGCGGGCTGTCCAAAAAGCGTGGACAATCCGAAATAGATACGGTCGCAGATATGCAAAGGTCCGCATATCTCCGACCGTATCTCTTTCGAACGGGAGACACCTAACTAGGTTACGCGACCAAAAACCACATACGGATAGAGGGGTTATACCTAGGGTGGCGGCGAGGTCCGGGTAGCGGGGCGGTGGAGACTCGGTGCAGTGGCGAGTCGACGCGGTGCAGGAAGACCCACAGCGCCGACGAAGACGATCGGGGTCGCCGAGTCCCTCCCACAGGTCCTCCTGCAAAAAAGGGCAAAAATGGTGGTACTTTTAATCATATTTAAGCGTGTCGAGTTTCAGCAATGCTAAGAGCAAGCTAGGCTAATTGTGACTTATGAACAAACTATAAGTATATTATTTTATATTTCCATAAAAGAGAGAGAGAAACTAGTCTTATACATAGACTCTAAGATCATGTGAGATTATCACGGGACTATTCATATTATGAGCTAAGTACGTGTTAACAGTTAATACAATTGAAGAGGTTTTCTTAGATCTTTTGTCGTTGAAGATGCCCTAGTAAGCTCGCCGGCCGGCCGGAGGGGGGAAAAAAAGGGTGCAGCCTCTCTACGTCGACGCTTCAGTGAGGCCCACTCGAATGGAAGCCACGTGTCCTAAAAAATCCATCATACGGCCATGAGTAGGAGTTTTCAGTTGCCTATTTTTAGAGCATCCTGTGGAGTCACACCATGTTTGAGCTATCGGAGGAACCGCACAACTCGTGGCGGTAGGATGAATTTTTTTGGACACGTGACTTTTATCCGAGTGGGCATGGAGGCACGGGTGCAGTGCAGGAGACTTCACCCAATTTTTTTTCCTACCGGAGGGGCTTGGTAGCAGTGTACTGTATGCACGGTGCCCGAGTGAAGTCCCTAGGTGATCCCTGCAGGCCGCATCCGCGTGCAGTGCTTGGACTGTACGAGAATAAAGGCTTCGTCTGATTGATGAGGACGGCGACGTCCATCCACCCGTGTGCGTGTGGCCGTGTGAATCGTGATCAGAGGGAGAGAGATTTTTGGCAGAACCGGCCCTTTGTTATGTAGCCGCAGACGTGCAAGTTTGAGGGCGTTAAATAATGCATAGGCAAAGACACATACACTAGCTAGCTAGGCGTTCTATCAGATACTGCATGTCTCTCTGCGTGTCTCGGTCGACGAGACCACCTTCATCTAGCTGCAGTGCCCAGAGAGAGAGCCAGCTCCGTGGTGTGTGTGCAGTTTCCTTGGCAGCGCACGGCCGGTTGCCCAGCCGTGCCGCAGGGGGCCGGCCGTCCGGGGCTGGCCGGAGTGGCCGGTGTGGATGGTAGTGAGAGGACTCTGAGGTTGGGTTGGGTGAGACGACAAAATTAAGCCGGGGATACCTCTTGGTTATTCAACTAGTAGAGGCCTGTTGAATCAGTATCAGGTTATGCAAATGCCAGGATGGTCGTGTCCCTGATTTTGGGAACAAGATTGTCTCATTTATGTGTTTGGTTGAGAGTATAGGTTAATTCCAATTTTTTATTGGGGGCTGCTATTTCTCGGGTGCCTGAAATTTAAGTTTTTTTTCAGACAATGAACACTATCCATTAGATCTTAATCTAACCATCTAGGAAACCAGCACTATACATGTTCTTTCTCTTCCTCTCTTGATCTCTCTTGGTCCTTGATTTCAGGCATCTGGACTATAGGAAACGTGTTTTTTATTTGGTTGAAAGAATTTAACGGACATGATAATCTCATTTTTTTAATACCACCAACTACTATCAAAGGTGTATCCTACCTGTAAGCTATGGCCCAACAATCATAGTCCTGTTTTTCTCTTTTTTTTTCCGCATCCTTATTGGTCATCCGCCCTGTTCGCTTTGAACTTATCAACCATGGTGTTATGTTTTTCTCTCACAACAAAACAACATCAGTCGGCTTATCAACCGTAAAAACCATCAGCTGAACAACTCGATCTTCTTCATTGCCTCCACCACCACCCGTCTTCGTGCCTCTTTGTGTCCTGGCATGGAGTGCATCATCGTTACTGAGTGTCAAGGCCCCCATGCTGCTTCCAAGCTTTCGGCCTCCATCTTCATTCAACAACCAATTCATTGAAAATAATACTCGCCAATGAGATCTTCTTCAACATCTTTTTGTCACCGGCAATGACAATTCATTCATACATGCTGGTACAGCCCAAATCAAACTCTATAAGCATAACCAAACAAACCCTTCCATCCTGATGTCATCAACTTTAGTCGACGATGAGTGGCAATCGACGTGGCGCCTTCCACGGTTTGCACTTGATACGCGTGCCCGAGCTTCCACTCCCTTGTAGGTTGGATACAAATGGGTTAGCCCGCAAACACGTATATAGATTTAATTTTGTGGGTTGTTCATGGTATTGATATTCTGTGCTCTCTATGGTTTTAATATACATATATTCTAAGTATTTCAGAAAAAAAAGTTGCCGCGTTCCTCCTTTTCTGCGTCCATTACCCTATATATAGCAACAAACTGGGTGTGTGGCTGTGATCGATCAGTCTGTCCTGTACCTCTAGGCACCACGTCGTTCTCTCTCTGTGTGTTTTTTATTTATAGACACATCGTTCTCTCTTTTTTACGGGAAAAAACAAAAACAAAATCATGTTCGCTTCTCTTATAATCTGTACTTTTCAACTTATTTTTTTAGTCGGAACAGTGTTTTGGCTTGTTTTTTTAGCGAAGCAAACGGGAAAAAAAAACACAATCGTTCTCTCTTGCATTGGCACTAGTGTAGCTGTTGCCGTCAGTACTTCACCAAGGAACTAGTTACGCTGCACCAGACCATTCTCACACTTCCCAGCCTCAAGCAGGAAAAAACGTGAAAGAACTGTCGAAGGTAAAAACCCGATGCATTTTCCCAGATAAGGACCGGAGTAGAAAGATACAGTAAAGTTCGAGCGAAGTGCTCTTTCATAAATGGTTCCTTGGATGGCTAGCAATTTCTGACCTTCCATGGTGCCAACGGCCAAGTTTCAGTATGAATCATTTGATTCACGCAACCTAACAAGGCCGCCCATTTTCAATAAAAAAAGGCTGAAGAAGAATAGTTTGATCCTTCCAGAAATTACAGAGTGACCCGCAAATCCCACGCATTTGCAGCTGCATCTGGACTCTGGAGAGCTAAGTGCAACTGGTCGACAAGACCCGTAACTTGCATAGAACCTTTTATCGCTTTTTATCCTTTTGTGTCCCACTCGAGCAGTCATTAGCACGTTTCATGGTCCAGCAGCGTTCGTCAAACCTTTACAACGAGACGAATTTACAGCGAACGGGCGCTGCAAATCGGGTGCCAAAAACTTTAGGAACGCCTCGGTCGCGGACGCTGCCCAGGCCGCTCATTTGAAGCGCGCGCTGGGGGCCAGAGGCCGCCCAGCCCACGGAAGCCACGAGAGACGGCGAGATGCCGACGCGACGCGCGCCCTCCCTTTTTGTTTACGTAGTACTCCGTTCAAGAAGAATCAAGAGCGGCGAGGGAAGAAAAAAACTGAAGGCTGTACTGTGAACAAGTTCCAGAATCCGAGAGCTAGCGATAGCGAGAGCCGCGAATGGCAGCGCAGGAGGCGCTTCGGTGGCGCTACGGCGACGTGGACGACGGCAACTTCACCGTGCGCGGCCGCGGCGTGCCGGTCCTCGTGGCGCTCTTCGGCGTCCTCGTCTGCTTCGTCGCCGTCTGCCTCTACCTCCGATGGACGTGCCACCGCTACAACGGCCGCCTCATCGCGGCGACGGCGCCGCTGGCCGCCGCCACCGCCTGTTTCCCAGTGGCGGGCCTCGACGATGCCGCGATCGCGGGCCTGGCCGTGACGCTGTACCGGCCTGGCGCCGGCGCCGGTGCGGGTGCGGGTGCGGCGGACGACGACGCGGCACAGCAGCAGTGCTGCTCCATCTGCCTCGGCGAGTTCCAGGAGGGCGACAAGGTGAAGGCGCTGCCGCGGTGCGGGCACGGCTTCCACCCGGAATGCGTGGACGCGTGGCTACGGGCGCGGGCAAGCTGTCCTCTGTGCCGGGACACGCTTCTCGCCGCCGCGGTAGCCACCAAACCAGACAACGCCGTCGGAAACGAAGCTGTCTGATCATCCAACGCGGCGCCCGTGCCGACACCCGCCATTGGACTAGGAGTTGGGGTCTTGGAGAGGCGTTCGGGCGCAGCCGGGGACGTGTTGTTTCTTTCAATTTGCACATCACTGTAAAATCTTTGCGATGTGGCATTGTGGCGGTTTCTTCGCCCACTCCAGTAGCAGAAACAAAGGAGCCTGTCTTTCGATGGCGATTTGGCGATGATGTTCTTTCGTTACAGGAAAGCGCTGCCATTGCCGGGGCTTTCGCTTTCAGATGCAGAGGAGGCGAACACGGTGGTTCGATGCAGTTCACGCTGTGTGGGCGGTGGGCGTCGTCGTACGATCGATACGCGCCACATCTGCAGGGGGGGGGCACGGGTCACACTCGCACCTGGCAGCTGGGCTCGGTCTCTGCCCCGATCCGAGATTGCCTGTCAGAGTTCTAGACCTCTCGGCTAGTCGGTTTGTCCAGCTGGCCTTCGGATTGAACTCACCCACGTGAAGAGAGTTTGGAGGCCAGCTAAAAAAACAAAGGGCCTGCTCGGCAGAGCTTACCACAGGAGAAGCTGATGCTGCAGCAAGCAACCACTGCAGTTCTATAGAGAAAATAAGCAGAAGTGGCTACAGCCGAGCAAGTCCAAAGACTGCTTTCGGCCTTTTGGGGAGGTAACCGTCGGCCTGCATTGCTGTGATTTTCTGCTTTGGTTGGACTCGAACTTGATCAAAATGGCCGGAAAATAAATCCAATGTGGGCTCAAGTATTGAAATACTTGCACGGCCTATATTATACTCGCTCCGTTTTAAAAAAAAAAGTGCAACTCAAGATTAAACCGAGTCAAAATTTTAAAATTCAACTAGATTTATAGAGAATAGCATCAACATTTATATCTTCAAATAGATTTACTACTCAATGATTAAACTAATAATACTTATTTAATATAATAAATAGTAGTAATCTTTAGTACAAATTTAGTCAAATTTAAAATTGTTTGGCTCATAGAAACGAGAATTGTTTATATATATGTTTTTTATGTGGCAATAAACGGTGACAAAACAGACCACGGGCACGCTGTTAGTTTGGAAATTTGCGGGTAAAAAATTCTCCAAGCACTCGTACGCTACCTACAACTACAAGGCTACAAACCAAAGGCAAAAGGGGTTGAGTTCAGGCTCCTGGATCAGGGACTCCAGAGTCTAGACTCGGAAATTTCCGGCCATGGAAAGCTAGTTCCAGGGTTGAACAGGAGCAGAACAAGAAAACAGATCCTGCCTCTGCTGCAACTTTGGCCGGTTTTGATGTGGGCAACCGCAAAAAGAAGGATACCAATTCACAAATCTCTGGCCCCTCTCGATAAAGCTGCCGTCGAAAACTCGAAATACAGAGGCAGTGCACGCCGCAAGCGCAAGGCGAATTTACAGTAAAAACGGAACAACGCATCGCCGCATCCACACAATTCAGATTCAGAAACCGCAATCGCCAACAGGTAACAGCAGCTAGCTATAGTTCGGAGCACGGACGACGGCGCCGAAGAAACGCCCCAACGAATGCATCGCACCATGAAGATGAAGGAAGCTCGTATGCAGCTAGGATTCGGGAGGCTTTTGAAGCAAATCAGGGGTTTTAATAGAGCGGCGGCGGCGGCGGCGGCGGTGCGGGGAAGCCGCGGGGCGCGTACCCTAGGTTAACTGAGTCCTTGACCCAGTGCGGGCCGGGCTTAGCCACTGAGCCGGACGGGTGTGCATCAGTTTCAGGCCCATAACATAACATTCTGAGTGTACAAGGCCTAGATAGTTAACAGGCCACGATGTTTATGACAGGAGTCATTGTCTTTCCTTATTTTAACTTTGTATATGCTGCTGCGAAACTTTGTATAGACCTTTTAATCTTGAGGTTAATAAGAAGTGTTTATGGAGATCATCTTCATCAGATATTCTATCTAATCTTCTTATATATAAAAATTTGTATTACAAGAGATGAAATTTATATATAAAAATTTTCGCAAGCCAAGGGGGAAGGGGAGTGCACAGGCTGCATAACGAGACCGATAGCCAAGAACTGATCAAGCTCTGGAAGCAGGGGTGAACCAAAGGTCGTGGATCGCGCCGATCAGTAGGGAAGCTCGTGATTTTAGCTTGTATTTTTCTGCTTTAAAATTGTCGTATTCTAGCAGATCATGTAACCGAGTAGCTCGTACTCTTGCTAAGCAGGTCTCAGGGGACACTAGGACATGTGAGTGGCACTATGCCCCGTCCTGTGTCGCTCAGTTGGTGACTGCGGATTGTAACCCTGATGATTCTTGAATGAATAAAATCACTGAGTCGCAAAAAAAAAAAACTTCTTAATCCTGTCTCATATTTGAGGAGATCTTTTAAATAATATAATTTTTTAAGAGATCACCTGAAAAGGTGCACTCTTTCTCCTAAGTAAAGGAAACAACCTCCTCTCCCTTGGCCCTAAAGAAATATAGGATATAAGTTTTAAGTAATCTGCTATAGTAATGTTCTCTTGTATATTCTAAATTAATTTTAAAGTACTCTCATAAAATAATTTATAAGAGATACGGTATAAGAGATATAGTAAAAATGCTCTAATATGATTCTCTATTCTAAATTATAAATCATTCTGATTTTTAGATATATATAATTTTAACTGTGCATTTAGACATATTATATATTTCAATGTATAGATAAAAAATATTTTTTTAAAAATTAAAATAATTTATAATTTAGAACGGAGAGGATACTCACATGCTGATGCCCTGAGACGTCGATGGATGCTGAACGGCTGAGGCACCGGTACGACTTTAAGGCAGCAGCAATGCAAGCTAACACTAGCCGGTAGTCTCATGTAAAAGAAAGATCCATGTAGACGAAGCAGCGGCTGAGCATCAAATGCCACAACGAAAGCAGCATATCCATTAATTGGCTGGGAACCAACGCAGTGCTGCTCTACCGTACTGCACTGTAACTTTATGCTGCGTGCGAACGAAGCCTCGTTTAGTTCATCTCTTAAAACTTTAGTCCCTATCGTATCAAATGTTGGACACGTACATCTAGTATTAAATATAGATTAAAAAATAATTAATTACATAGATTACGACTACTTTGTGAGACGAATCTTTTAGGCCTAATTAGTCCATAATTTGACAATGTGGTGCTACAGCAATGCATATGCTAATGATGGATTAATTATGCTTAATAAATTCGTCTCACGATTTACCGATGGATTCTGTAATTTATTTTTTTATTAGTATCCGAACACTCTATATGACATCTTTATATAATATCTAATATGACACCCAAAAACACTACACTCTAGATCTCAAGAAGGCCTGAGTTATTTTTCTGGCCACAAGCGCACAACGCGAGCTCGGACGGTGGCTCTAGCCTTTTGTCAGATGAAGCAGTCGCGTCCTCTGCAAGAGCTTCTGACTTGCTGCGAAGCTAAGCGCGTGTTTAGTTGGACCCAAAAATTCCAAAAAGTGCTACAGTACCTATCACATCGAATGTTTACGGCCCGTGTATAGAGCATTAAATATAGACGGAAAAAAAACTAATTGCACAGTTTGGTGGGAAATTACGAGACGAACGTTTTAAGCCTAATTAGTCCACACTAATTATTAAATAAAAACGAAAGTGCTACAGTAGTCCCAAATTCTAACTTCCTCAAACTAAACATAGCCTAACAATCAGCATGATCTCTTATTAGCTCGAACTTATAAGCCCAAAAATCATCCAGCGAACGGACTCAAGTTGACGTGGAGGCTGCATGCAAACGTGGAGGCCGGGGCACACATCCAGGGTGGAGCGCTGGGCACGGCCAGGAGCATGCTCAGAACTCTCATCCTGTTCCTCTGATCCTGAAAGTACACATCCGACGGCAAAAGTCACTATACTGCTCGTGTCCTGACGTTCATTCGTTTTATAGCTAATGGTAGTACTACATTTGTCCCGAAAATAGTACTCCCTTCGTACAAGTGTATATTTCGCATTGCGAGTCAATTAATTTGAAATTTAATTGAATTTATAAAAAATAATATCAATATTTATATCTATAAATTGGTTACTATAAAAATATATATCATGATTAATCTAATAATAGTGTTTATTTGGCATCATACATATTAGTACATTTTTATATATTGGTCTACTCAAAATACGATATGTACATTTATTTTGATATGTAGGCTATTGGGGTTATAACCCCGGGGTGTCTCAGGGCATTGATTAGTTAGCAGGCCACGCGGCCCACAATACATCAGCTAGCGAAGGCCCGAGCGATCGAGGTCCAGCTAAGCCAAGCAAACCAGGTCGGACGCTAAGGCCGGGGTCAGCCACGACCCCTTCCTCGTGCCTTAGCCGTACAGCGCTTGAAGGGCGCACGACCTCTCCTCCATCACGACTCCTAGGAGGAACGTGGTGAGGTCGAGCCTAGCCAAGCATGTGTGTTCGGACAACAAGAACGCCACACTTACCCCGCAAGGACCGCGGAGACATCAGTCACCTCGGTCCGGTCAGACGCCATCCCTGTGGTATGCCGCACAGACAAGACAATACCGCCCAAAGCGGCGACGACGGGCACGATGACCACCGGCCAGATACGGGCCGACAAGATGCATGTACGACCCCACCCACTACGGGATGGGATCCACGACTAAGGCTTTGACTTGAAAGCCACCCGGACCGACGAGAACCACGACCCCAAGGATCGGGATCGTGGCCTTTAGTTCCTCAAGATATAAAGGCGATCGACGACTGAGGGACGGCTACCAACTCCAGTACAACGCCCCAGAAAATCAGGAGACGATGACGGAGACCATGTCGCACAGGACGGCAGGCGCACCACTGTCGTGCCTACAGTGCCGCCACGACTGGCGCAAAAGCACCATGCCGCGACATGACCACAAGACGATGGTGACTGCCACGCCCGGACGTGCTCCATAAGACGACGTAGCTTGCAAGCCAAGTTAGCCTCGGCCCTCCCTCGGGCTCACGACCTTCGGTCGGGGGAACCTCCTGCTTTGTATGTGCTCTGGCCCCGAACTTTATATAAAGGCAACCAGGGCACCCTTTCCAGACATTCTGAGTCCTCTACTCATTCACCCATTCTCCATCGTAGCAGGGCTCCTGAAGCTTCCCTTCGGGCTGCCCATCTCCTAGCTCTAGTTCTTCTTCCTCTTCCACCATTCTTGCGCCCTCTATTGTAAGAACTTCAGAGAATTCAAGCGAGGAATACGCACTCGATAATCTCTGAGACTGGACGTAGGGCTCTGGCCTGAACCAATATAAATCCTCGTGTCTTTTGGATGCTACCATCGTCTTCCTGGAGCAGCGCGGCAATCATATAAGTTTACTAGTCCGGTTTACGAAACACCGACAATGGAGTATGCAATAATTTTAACATAATGTCGAGTCAAATAATTTAAAGTTCAATTGAGTTTATATTGAACATTTTAACATTTAATTTGGTAGGCAGGGAGTATACGATAATTTTGACATAATATTTATTATACTAAATAAGTGTTAGATCCAACATGAATTATATTTTCGTAGTATAGCTATTTTGTGTTATAAATATTGATATGTTTTTCGATAAACCTGCTTTAAAAATGACTAAAGACGATAAAGATGCAATTTTAGCTCTATTCTAAGCATTATTTCTAAAGTTTGTCAAATATAATCGAAAATAATCAATATTATCACACAAAATACGTATACTATGAAAGCGTATTTCATGCCGAATAACTAATTTAGTATAACAAATATTAAAATATTTTTAATTTTTTTTGACGAAACTCAAAATAATTTGACTTTTCATTACTCCAACTAAAATTACTATTTTTTATCTAAGAGCGAGGAAGTGGTAACTGCTTTGTACTGCCTCTAAGAAAGATCACGCTACGTCCTTGCTTTCTACTACTACTACTTTCTCCGTCCAAAAAGAACGGAAGTCGTCTCCGCACTCGCGTCAGTACTGCATCTGTCTCACACCTCAGTCTGCCACTGCCACAGCCACAGGTCCATCCGTTCAGGGCAAAGGAGATACGGGAGTTTCAGTGCCACAGCGAACGCCAAAAGCAGCGCAGAACCTATCCGGCTATCCCAATTGAGTCCAGTCCAGCGCGCACGCTCCAGCAACGGCATGATGCCAACCTCCGCACCGCACCTTCCCTCAACCTCTGCTGCTGTCCGTTTCTCGTTGTTCTCTCATCGCTCGCTCGCTCGGCCTTCGCAGTTGGATCAGGGAGCTGTGCACCAAAACGATGAGGCGGCCAGGCAGGACGGCCACCTGCTAAAAAGGGCCTTCAACTCCATCACCTCTCGATCTGCCTCCCGTGCCCGTCCGTGCAAAAGAGTGCGCGACGACAAGACATCCACACCAACCTGCGCGCAGAAAAGGCGCCCCACGAGGGCACGAATCTGTGCTGCGGGTCAGGGTGGACCGGTGGACCTATGCGAGTGCCCGTTTCTGTGTAAACCATATTTGTTCATCTCTTTCATTCCAGCTTCTGTTACACCGAATGTACATTTCTGGGGCAGTCAATCTCACAGCCCGCCCATTTACAGTCTCTTTTCACTTGACCTATACCACCCCTATATAATAAACAAACAAACCAAAGGCATCTTTCGGCATCGAAAAAAGGCCAGAGAGAATGTGAAGGAAAGGAGGAGAAAATTTTCCTGTCTGAACCGATGATGATTGTGTGTGTATAAGTATAACCCACCAGCCATGCCACGGCCATCCCAGCCTATGAATCGAATTGGCGACGATCTGTCCTCTGCATCTACCAGTTTCTACTCGAACTGGAGTGCAGGCCTGGAGAGTATCCGTGTGTAGAGCACGAGGTTCCAGATGTCGGGCACGCCGGGGAGGCACCAGTGGATGCAGTCGGCGTAGGTGCCCGGGTCCGCCTGCTCCTCGGGGCCCAGCACCTTCCCCTGCCGGATGGTGTGCACCGAGGTGTGCCCGTCCTTGCGCCGCTCCGACATGGTGGTGATGTCGACGAAGGTGATGGGCACCCGCGGCGACGCCCGGCGGGAGACGTTCTTCGCCTGGTGGAACATGTCCCAGTCCATGCCCAGCCACAGCGGGCCGTGCCAGTCCAGCAGCGGCATCGTCTCCTTGGCGCACCGGATCCCGTCCGGGTTGCCCCACACCTGCGGGCTGTTATTTTTTTAACACAAGACGAATAAAACATCGTCAGTTTTGAGTACAAATTTGTAAATTTGCTATTTCATCACTGCATAACATATCGAGCGCCCTTAAAAAAACAAATGGAAACAGGGAACCAAATCGATTCAGATTTCTACCACGCGTGATGTGAATTTTGAATTGCCAAACACGCGTTGTGCGATATAGCGCCGCAATCGTCACTTGTTCTCTGGTTCGCGGAGCCTCAACTGTATCTTTCGACGTGACATGCCTCCAACTACTCCAGGCTAGGTAAGTGCTCCGTCCGTGGACGCAGGTCGCGAATGAAACAGTCCACGATTTTGATTGGTACCGATCTTTCCATTACAGTTTCAGGCTAGCGAATGAAACACAACACGCAGTGCCCGGTGGGGTCCATTCGGTATGTTCAGTCACCACATCCAAACCTCCTTGCATAAAACAACCACCAAAGACAAATGGGGAATCTCTTCTCTAGCTAAAAAGAAATATACAGCTCTGGGAATTCAAAGTGGTTTGCTTCACGGAACCTAACACATCTATCACTTCCCTGATAGGTCCCCATCCTTAACTTTCTTTTTGTTCCAGGATGCTTTAGGTGAGCCTGCGCAATGCGTCATCCCCGGGCCAACTGGCTGGACAGATCGTTGTCAAACGGATTGTCCGTGGCGATGGGTGACCAATGCAACCTTCCGTTTGATCCTACTACTAGTAGCCGAGCCGCGTGTGGCCATTCCGTTTGTCAGTGTGTGATAGATGCAGGCAAGGCAATAATTTAGAACTGGCACTTGGCATGCTAAATGAATATGCAAATACAATTGGCATGCTAAATGAATATGCAATACATTGGCATGCTAAATGAATATGCAAATACAATACAATACAATACTGGCGACGGATACTAATTAAGAACTCCGGTGCTGACTCT
This sequence comes from Miscanthus floridulus, assembly GCF_019320115.1. Taxonomy (NCBI): domain Eukaryota; kingdom Viridiplantae; phylum Streptophyta; class Magnoliopsida; order Poales; family Poaceae; genus Miscanthus; species Miscanthus floridulus. The sequence continues at coordinate 120,644,337 of NC_089585.1, read as the reverse complement.
CAAGAGAGGATTCAGCTTTGAGCCCGAACTACGCAACTAAAAAAAAGCATAGCGTCAGATGCAAGTAGGATTAATCGTCGTCAGATGAGGAGACTTCCATCTCATCCACCCCCAATCTTCAGGCTGGAACGTGATCGCGGTCTCAAAGAACCGGTTTCATAACTCGACCAACTTAAAAACTGTTCTCTCTAAGATCCTAAAATTCCGGCCACGGGATAAGAAAAGGTATAGTACTGATGCGCCAACGACCGACGCCAGTGCAGTGGCGACGGAGCATTTCTAACCCCGTGATGCCACAACTACGAATCCACCTAGGATACGTCGCTAGCCCCATCGGCCCTGTTCGCGTGTCTTTAAATCTGGTTTGATCTACTTTTTTTTTCATCCGAAACAGTATTTTTCTCTCACAAATTTCTCCAGATTTATTCAGATTCCTCTGAGCGAACGGGACGAATCATGATCATTGGCGCATGATGGGGTTAATCACGGATGGCAGCAGCCGGCGGCCAAGGGAGAATATCGATTGGAAGCTTCGACACATCTGGTTGGTTTGTGACTTGGTGCAAATAATTCGATGGCCCATGTGACCAGACAGGTATGCACAACTCTGAGTTCTCCTGCCGCAGTACGTACTGGAGACTGGATTACAGTACCAGTGAAGTGAAACAAACAACAGACATCTAGGCCTAGTTCACTTTACAAATTTTTTGAACCCAATAAATAGTACTATTTTCGTCTTATTTGGTAAATATTGTTCAATCGTGGACCAACTAGGTTCAAAAGATTCATCTCGTGATTTCCAACTAAACTGTGTAATTAGTTATTTTTTTACCTACATTTAATACTCCATGCAAGCGGCTAAAAATTGATGTGATAGAGAGAGAGTGAAAAAACTTGGAATTTGGATGGTATCTAAACAAGACCCTACTAGAGCTGAGTACTGTGCCCCTCGTTGGGATCGGTACTCCATGCATGTGACCAGCTACCACTACGCAGCGTATTGCACTACACGTGGGCTGAAATGTCAAACGCTTGATACATGAGTATAGCTACATTACATCTAATTTCAGTAAGTCGCGTCAGGTGCACTGTTCGCTGGTAACGTTTCTCATACCCCGAATTCACAGCCGATCGAGGCGAACAGCGTGTTTCATTCATTTACCATATATCAAAAAAGGCCAAACAGACTCGCGTCGCCCGGTCACCACCGCCACAGGACGCACACCCTAGGAGGAGGAGTACGCCCAGACCCTGAATACGTACCCCCGACCCAAGCACCCGCGGGAGGGGGTCTGACTCTGACATCTCCAGCCACTCGTCCCGACGTGACGCGCGCTTTTCCCTCGACTCTGCACAGCGAGACAGCGACCCCGCGCGAGCGCGCTGGCCGTTTCGCCCACGGCAACGGCATGACGGGAGCCGACCGCGGCGGTCGAGTCGGCCCGCGCCCACTCCGCCACCAAACCATGCGGCGCTACGCTACGCTACGGATCGCATTGGCAGGAACCGGCACCACCACGCACGCGCACTGCGCAGCCATGTACTGTGCATTACCCTTTGCTGTGCGAAACGACCAAAGGCTCGGGCGCGGCGCCCCCACACGCGTGACGCGTCGCGACGCTAATTAAGAGTTAACTACAGGCTAACTACTAGTAGTAGTACGTTTCTGCAGTGTTGGGCAGTTGAGCGTGCACTGTGTACGTGCCTTGCCCTTGATCCCATCGTGCGTACTTGTTCGATGTTCAAGCTATGAAATGGAGTGGAATCTAATACTACGCATGATTGAGAATAATAAAGAACATAAAAAAATCGGGTGGGAAATAATAATAAATAAAAATGTACTAGTAGAATATACCTGATATGGAGAGGGGACATGCTCATGAAGAAGACGGACGTGCGCGCCGGGTCGATGTTGTCGTTCACCCAACTCGCCCACGTCGTGAGCACCTTCCGGTACGCCTGGATCCGCACCACCTCGTCATGCTCCTCCCAGCTCTTGGCGCCCGGTCTCCTGCGAGTATGCGTGTAAACGATCAAGTTCCGTTCCGGGAGCGCGCTCGTGTCAAACGGGGTGGTGGCCGGGTTCGTCGCCGTCGTCGTACATGACTTTCATGTCCATCGTGTTCATCCACCAGATGTAGGTGTTGAAGACGAGGTAGTCGACGCCGCGCCAGTTCTCGGCGTGCGCCCCGATCGTGTCCGCCTTGATGATCCGGTGCTGGATGCTGTGGATCTTGGGGTCGTCCGAGTTCGACTCCACCAGGAACGGCGCCCAGTAGAACTCCACCGTCGCGTTGAACTCCTGCATTTTCAGCACCCGGCCGCACCAAAAGGCGGTTCGGGTTGGTTCGTCAGTTTATTTCATTTCGAGGAAGGAAACACACACGCAGGGCTGCTGGCGGCCTGGTCAGCGACGGCCCCGTCGTCCAGGGAAAAAAAACGCGAGGTTGGTGCACCTAGCTAGCCGTCACCAACGGGCACGCGTCACGGTTGAAAAACAAACAACGGCTGCCTGCGTGGAAACTGGAACGAATTGCTTGCAGTATTATCGAGGGCACCCGTGGGCCGGGCTACTAGATGTCGAGGATTATCCCGGGCGGCACGAATCCTAAAGCGGGCAGAAAGGGTGGGGGACGGGAGACGCACCCAGGCGTGGAAGACGACGCGCTGGCCCTCCCAACTGACGTACTTCTTCCCCGGCGAGACTGCCGACTGCACCAGACACACCATGGATTCCCACTGGTTGCGGTTCAGCGAGTCCCCCACGAACATGAACCGCTTGCCCCGTAGCCGCTCCATGAACAGCTTCGCGTCGAACCTGCAATGGAATTGAAAGCCTTGCCGTTGATGCGCATGACATGCATATAGCCACAGCCAGCCGAGGCCACTTCTGGTAGGTGTCGTACCTGGGCATGGAGCAGTCCTTGGGCTGCCACCGCCACTTCTGGTAGGTGTCGTCGCGGCGGCCGTTCTTCATGCACGTAACCTGCGACGTCAGGAACTGGCACTCCTCCTCCCGGTACAGCGGGTAGCTCGTGTTGTCGAACACCCACCGGCCCTTGGACAGGTCGCACGTCTCCGGCACGCCCAGCGCGGGAGGCACCACCGTCTTCTTCGCCGCGCGCTGCCTGCGGGGCTTCTTCGCCTTCTTCTTGGACGTCTTCTTCTGGCTCTTGGTGGTGCCGGCCACCTTACTCTGCGGCGGCTTCTCGACGACAACCACCGGCGCCGGCTCCGTCTTCGTCGGCTCCGTCGTCGTGGTCACCGCGTGCTTCGGCTTCTCCTGCTCGCTGTGGTGCAACGCGGCGGCGGGCTTCTCCGAAGCGGAGATGTCTCGCCGGGGCACCACCACTTGCCGGCCACCCCCACCACCACCCGTGGTGGTGGCCGGCACCGTTAGCTCGGGCACGCGCGTCAGCGGCTCGATCGTGAGCGACCGGATGTCCTCGCCGTACATGACGATGACGCAGAGGACGAAGAAGACGCTCGCCACGTACACCGGCAGCCGCCCGCCCTTGCGCAGCGACGTCACGGCGTGCTTCGCGCCGAACGCGTCGGCCCCGGCTCCCGCGCCCGCGCCCGCGAGCGACGACTTGCGCCGCCCCGCCAAGCTCATGGCGCCCGCGGCTCGCTCGCTACCCAGCGCTGCTGGCTGATCCTAGTAGTCCTCTCCCTCTCGATCTCCCTGTGCGCCGGCCGGGCTAGTTTTCGCTTGGACCGACCGAACGCGTGCCGCGACCGCGATCAGAAAGCCGGGGAGGCCGGATCGTCCGCGCTAGCTAGCAGAGGTAGCCGCCCCGCGGTCTTTATGGATTGGCTGGCGAACCGGCCCGGCCGGGGAGTCAACACCGGGGGCTGCGGATTTGGTGAGGGGATGACATCTCCTGATGCTTCCCCTCTCCCTTCTCTTCTTCCCTTGGCTGGGCAGGCGTTGAACGGGCAAGTGCAAGTGCAAGCAACAGGTATTAATTGGATGGATGGAACGGATTCGTTTTATTCCTTGACAAATTCTCTTCTCTTTAGTCGCCGCGACCTGGCCATACGAGACTCACATGGACAAACGTGGTACAGCACGTCACTGACATATTTGGACTAGTTTAATTTCAACCACTATACTTCGTATATATACAGCACCGTATTAAATACGAAGCTATATACACACACCTCTAAACATTAGTGAGATCGGAAAAGATTTTTTTAGAACAAAGTTCCAGCCTTAACCATGGAGATCGCAAAGATCTGTAGCGAACTGTTATTTTAGAATGAATTTATTTTATTATTAAGGGGGGGGGGGGGGGGGGGGGGGGCAGCTTAGCTTGGACGATGAGCTAGCAGAAAGCGGCAATACGATTCAATGATATATTTTTTTCTGTCCTGGCCTGATGATGTGTGGTCAACGAGGTAACTCCATTCTATACATATACATGGACAGCCTGTTTACGAAATATGATGAATGATGATGATACGATGAGGAGACGTTTAGAACAACATGAACACGCATTTCCTTTCGAAAAAGAAGAACATGCGCGTGCGTCACATGTAAACATATCATGAGGATGTTTGGGAGAACGCAGCCAGGATTTCACTTGATTTCTCCCATTGTTTTCGACGCTTTGCTTGGTAGATAGAATAATGCGTGACATTCCATCCCGTCAAAAAAAATGCGTGACATTCCAGCTAACGTTCTGTATGTGCTAACAGCTAACGACCGGTTTGAGACTTCTGGAAATGATGGAGTCGCATCGACGTGACTGTTGATTCCAGTAGAGCGTGACAGTGGAGACTTCTTGGTGGCGGCGGATCTGGGTCACTGCTCCTGGATTTGTGCATCACGCTTGTCAGTGAAGGGAAAGACAAGTTTTTGTTGGATATAATATGGGCTTGGCTCATATAATATTTAATAAATCAAATAAAATTCTATGGTGCGTAACATTAAGCATTATATGGTTTAATACCATATGTGATTTTGACTGAACGCTAACTCAGCTTATATGGTTGGAAATTATTCATCTAAATTGAGAAGCTGAGAAAAAGGATAAAAGCGTGCCACACACGCGCGCGCCGCCGCCACCGGGCCGGGGCCGTGGCAGGCGGGCAACGAGCGAGCGGACGTGTTTGACCAGTCTTTTGCCACTTAATCCACATAACAACGGGAGTTACTCCCCTTGATGGTGGAGGCGAACTGATTGCGGCTGTTACTGACGGGATTCTCCGCTGCCTCTCTTCTCCCCGTCCATATATCCGAGTCATGCGTCAGCCCAGATTAAGTCCTTCCGCAACCACTCCCGAGAGAACCACACTTCCGCAGCCTTCTGGTTTCCCCGTCCCGTACCTCTGCGCGCACGGAGTAGCGGGAGAGCAGGTGCCTCCGGAACCCTCGTCCGCCAGAGAATCTTGCACGGGGTGCCCGGCGATTAGGTTTTTGGGGAGCGATCCACGACTGCTCGTCCACGCACATCTTCTTCTCGGTGATTGCCTGTGGAACATCAAGGTGTCTTCTTTCTGATGATCCATTCGTGGGACTGCACTGCGAACATCTTCCTGCATCGACTGTAGTCCGCGACTTCGAGCAACGCACTATGTCGACTAGTGTGAATGGAGCCTCCGATGCCCTCGGCATGGGACCCTCCGCTGGGTACAGTCTAATCTATGTGATTTATGTACTTTGTGTTTTTACTGTATTTTCAGTATGTCATCTCTGCATGTTGTAGTGTTCATAAGAAATATACACATGCACATATATGTCATCACAAACCTGCTGATGTTATTTTTTTGGATTAAATTGATAATAAAATTGCCTAAATTCCTAACAATCCAAAAACTTAATGTTAGGTAATTTTCTGTCAGTGGTTTTGCTGCTGCTTTAAAGCCAAATAATTTTGATGGTAAGAATTTCATGATATGGCGTGCCAAGATGGTATTGTGGTTGACTGCGATGAACTGCTATCACGCCGTACAGGGGAAGCCTGAACAGTTTACTCCTGAGGAGGAGCGAAAGTTCTTGGCTGCCGATAACCTGTTTCGAGGCGCCATGATTAGTGTACTTCATCCCAAGTATGAGAAAAACTACATATCTTACACATCAGGCAAAGAGTTATGGGATGCTCTTGAGGCAAAGTTTGGGGTTTCTGATGCTGGCAGTGAGCTATACCTTATAGAGCAGTTGTATGACTATAAAATAGTTGAAAACCGTTCTGTGGTCGAACATGCTCATGAGATAAGGCGCTAGCAAAGGAACTAGAACATTTTCCATGTTTGTTGCCCGACAAGTTTGTGGCCGGCGGTATAATCGCTAAGCTGCCACCTTCTTGGAGGGATTTTGCTACTTCTCTAAAACACAAGAGACAAGAGTTTAGCGTGGCTGAGCTTATTGAATCTCTTGATGTTGAGGAGAGGGTGAGGGTAAAAAACATCTATGGAAAAGAAGTTGAGTCTTCCGCAGCCAATATGGTGCAGAAGAAAAACTCATTTGCATCTCGTAATAAAAAGAAGAAGAACATGCAAGAGAACAACAATGCAAAGCCTAAGTAGACTGCACAGTTAAAAAGAAATACAACAAGAAAGCTGAAGGATGCTTTGTTTGCGGGAGTGATAAGCATTGGGCAAGTGCGTGTCTAGACCGCAAATATAAGCAAGAAAAGAAATCAGCAAACATGATAATTAGTGAGACTAGAGGAGAAACATCTGGGTATGGTAATTCTTTACCTTTTATTCTTTCAGTTTGTCTTTCACCTGCGTGGTGGATGGACAGTGGTGCTAATATTCATGTGTGTGCTGATGTTTCTTTGTTTATTTCCTATCAGGCCGACAGGAGTGGAGCCTTGCTGATGGGAAACGGTTCGCATGCGCGTGTTCTTTGTGCTGGTACGGTCGTTCTGAAGTTTACTTCGAGAAAGACGGTGCTGTTAAAGAACTGCAGCATATCCCCTCTGAAAGGTCCTTGTTTGGTTTTGGTAATTGAGTGACAACTTAGGTGGACTAATTGTGTTTATGTGAGATACACAGGTGATTAGTCCACAGGTACATGTGTGTGAGCAACATATGCCATGAAGGTGAAAATGGCTTGGAGATGTTGCAAAGCTCACACATGTAATGATGAAGGAGCTTAAATGCACATGAGACATGACATTGAGTCATGTGATCAAGGCAGAGAAGATCAAGACAAGACTTGGCTTGATGGACCGGTTGCAAGCGTGAAGGGCAAGTCGAAGGCTTTGGAGTGATGGACCGCGTGGCGGTGAAGCTTGAGCAAGACTTGGCGCCGATGGACGATGGCAACGGTGAAGAGCAAGTAGAGTCAAGATCGATGAACCTATATGATCATGTGATGATATGAAGTGGATCATATCATTGTTGATCGTGTTGGTGCATGTGTTGCATCGACATTGAAGGAGATGGAATGGAATACGCAAGGCAAAGGTATAACCTAGGGCATTTCATTTCACCGGTCATAGGTGTGTAGAAAAGTTTATGACCGGGTTTAGGATAGATGGCCGTACTATCAAGAGGGGCAAACTTGTTTGCATATCGGTCATCTAGTGCCACTCGAGTGATCTAACTTTGCATTGTCGCTAGGATCGAGTGGCGTGGCAAGTTGAGTGGCTAACATCCTTTGGGAAATGATTGTGAAAATGCTAACACACATACACATGGTGGTGTACACTTGGTGGTGTTGGCACATTTACAAAGGAGGTGGTGTTTGCAGGGTTGAGATGGGTTTGGGTCTCGGCGGGATTCGGCGCTTTCGGGAAAATGGAATGCCTATTTTCTATTGCGCCGGATGTAAATTCTTGTGGTTAGCACACTTGAGCAAGAGTGAAGAGAATGGAGAAGATGCTGGCGTCGGTCAACTGACCGGACGCTGGATCTGAATGCACCGGACGCTGGCAGGCTGCGTCCGGTCGCGCTGACGTACGGTGACGCAGTAGCTGGAGAGTGACCGGACGCTGGCTGCGTCCGATCACGTTCGATCGGACGCGTCCGGTCATGCTTGGGAGCTTACTGGAAACGACCGGACGTTGAGGGTTCAGCGTCCGGTCAGTTGAAGCTAGAGCGTCCGGTCAGGTCAAGTGACCGTTGGAACCGGGACACGTGGTCGTCTGCGAGCGACCGGACGCTGAGGTCCAGCGTCCGGTCAACACGACCGGAGCGTCCGGTTGGCTCGATCGTTGCCCAGTGAAGGGGTAACGGCTAGTTTAGCCCTTGGGGCTATAAATAGAAGTGGCCCTTGGCCATGGCTGGTGCTGAGCACCTTGGGGGACTTTGTGTCCATGCTTGAGAGTGCTTAGGAGCCCTCCATCTCACACATACTTGATAGTGATCATTCGATTGTGTGAGTGAGCGATTCTAGTGCGATTGCATCGTGAGGTTGCATCGAGTGGCACTAGGTGATCGAGTTGCAAGCCGGTGGTGCTTGTTACTCTTGGAGGTTGCTACCTCCTAGATGGCTTGGTGGTGGTCTCCGTCGAAGCGCGCAAGAAGCTTGTGCGGCGCTCCGGAGAAGTGCTTGTGAGGGGCATTGTGCTCGCCCCGCGGGAGTCGCGAAGAGCAACTCTAGTAAAGTGTGTCATTGAGCTACCCTCACTCAAGGGGTAGGTTCTTGCGGCGCCCGACGTGCGGGCTTAGCGGGTGATGCTAATTAGCCGCCGAACCACCAAGTGAGCGGTCGACACAACGGGGACTAGCGTGTTGGCAAACACGTGAACCTCGGGAGAAAAATCATCGTGTCAACCTTGTTCTTCCCGTTGGTTTGCATCCCCATTACACAAGCTTGCAATTACTTTTATACATATTAAGCTTGTGTAGTTGCTCTTGTAATTAGATAGCTTGTGTAGCTTGCTAATTACCTTCTTGCTTGTGTAGCATAGAAGTAGCTCCCTTGCATGGCTAATTTGGTTTTAGTAACCTTGTTAGTCACATTGCTTAGTTTGTGTAACTAAGTATTTGTGCTCTCTAATTAGGCATTGGTTGCCTTGTTATTGAGCATTGCTAGTGAGCTTAGTTAGCTTTGTGCTTTTGCTTACTAGCATGTGTAGGAGCTCCCTTGTCACTTAAAGTACTAGTGGCATAGGTTTGTGTAACCTTGCTCCTAGAATTATTTAGGAGAAGCCCGGTACCTTTATTGCTTAATTGTTATCTTTGCAAGGTGCTAGTGAACATATATAGTGGGGTGTAGTCTTGGCTAGACCGTTAGTTTAAATTCCACATTTGTATCGGTTAGCCGACGTGATTAAGTTTTAGAAAAGACTATTCACCCCCCCCCCCCTCTAGTCGCCATCTCGACCCTTCACCCTCCACCAAGAAGAATCTTGTTAGCGCTTCTCAGATGTGTCGCGATGGCTTTAAAATTATGCTTGAGTCCAATAAATATGTTGTGTCGAGACATGGAACATTTGTTGGAAAAGGTTATGATTGCGGAGGCTTGTTCCGCTTATCTTTACTTGATGATGTGTGTAATAAAGTGGTGAACAATGTTAATGTTTTGGATGAGTCGAATATATGGCATTCACGACTTTATCACATTAATTTTGGCTGTCTCACGCGGCTTGCAAATCTGAATTTAATCCTAAAATTTAACTTAGTCAAAGATTCTAAGTGCCAGGTGTGTGAGCAATCGAAGCAACCACGCAAGCCTCACAAGGCTGCTGAGGCAAGGAACTTGGCACCATTAAAACTCGTTCATTCTGATTTATGCGAAATGAATGGCGAATTGACTAAAGGCAGTAGACGATACTTTATGACATTTATAGATGATTGCACTAGATTTTGCTACGTGTATTTATTAAAAACAAAAGATGAAGCGTTGCATTATTTTAAGGTCTATAAAGCTGAGGTAGAAAATCAACTTGAGAAGAAAATCAAGCGTTTGCGGTCCGATCGGAAGGAAGAATATTTCTCAAATGATTTTTTCTGAGTTTTGCGCAGTGCATGGACTTATTCATGAGAGGACGTCACCATACTCACCACAGTCCAATGGGATTACAGAGAGAAAGAACCGCACTCTAACCGATTTGGTTAATGCCATGTTGAAGATTGCGGGACTATCTAAGGAATGGTGGAGTGAGGCTATATTGACAGCATGTCATATCGTAAATAGAGTGCCCACAAAGAACAAAAAAATTACACCATTCGAGGAATAGGAGAAGAAGAGATTAAATCTCTCTTACCTGTGAACTTAGGGTTGTTTGGCAAAGGTGAATGTGTCAATAAATAAAAAGTGAAAGCTTGGACCAAAGACTATTGATGGTGTCTTTCTTGGTTATGCTATTCACAACGTGGGTTATAGATTTTTAATTATAAACTCTAGTGTTCCTGAGATGGCTGTTGATACAATCATGGAATCTAGAGATGCTACATTTTTTTAGAATGAGTTTTCCATAAAAAATACACCTAACACAACTGATCATGAATTTATAATTCTCCATGAGCATTAAAATTTTATTCTGATAGAACAAATTGAGGAACCCGATGTGCAAAATCCTGAGAAGGATGACACTATAGTCACCAGGAAAAGCAAGAGATAGAGGACTGTAAAGTCTTTTGGTGATAACTATATTGTGTACCTTGTGGATGACACACCAACGACCATTGAAGAGGCATATTCCTCTCCTGATGCTGACTTATGGAAGGAAGCAATACGGAGTGAGATGGATTCTGTTATGTCTAATGGAACTTGGGAAATAGTTGATCGTCCCTATGGGTGCAAGCCTATAGGTTGTAAATGGGTGTTCAAGAAAAAGCTTAGGTCTGATGGTACTATTGAGAGGTACAAGGCAAGGCTTGTGGCCAAGGGCTATACTCAAAAGGAAGGTGAGGATTTCTTTGATACTTATTCACCGGTTGCCCGATTAACCACAATTCGAGTTTTGCTTTCCCTGGCAGCCTCTTATGGTCTTATAGTTCATCAAATGGATGTTAAGACAACTTTCCTAAACGGAGAGTTGGAGAAGGAGATCTATATGGATTAGCCTAATAGGTTTGTAGCAAATGGTCAAGAAGGCAAGGTGTGTAATTTATTAAAGTCATTATACGGCCTAAAACAAGCTCCTGAGCAATGGCATGAGAAGTTCGACAGAACTTTAACATCTGTTGGCTTTGTTGTGAATGAAGCTAACAAATATGTGTACTATCGGTATAGTGGGGGTGGAGTCATTTTGTGCTTATATGTTGATGACATACTGATCTTTGGATCTAGCCTCAAAGTGATCGAGGAGGTGAAGAAATTTTTATCTGAAAATTTTGAGATGAAAGATTTGGGAGAGGCTGATGTTATTCTTAATATCAAGCTTCTAAGAGAAGGTGATGGTGGGGTAACTCTGTTACAAACCCACTATGTAGAAAAGGTGTTGTGTCACTTTGGGTTCAGTGACTGTGCACCTGCTTCTACACCTTATGACCCTAGTGTGCTATTGAGAAAAATTGAAGAATAGCAAGGGATCAATTGAGATATTCCCAGATCATTAGCTTGCTCATGTATCTTGCTAGTGCAACAAGGCCTGATATCTCATTTGTTGTGTGCAAGCTGAGCTGGTTTGTGTCAAACCTAGGAGATGATCACTAGCGTGCTCTTGAGAGAGTGATGCGCTATCTAAAAGGCACCATGAGCTACGGTATTCGTTATATCGGACATCCAAAAGTGCCGGAAGACTATTGTGATGCCAACTGGATTTCTGATGCTGATGAGCTTTATGCCACAAGTGCATATGTGTTTTCGCTTAGAGGTGGTGCTGTTTCCTGGAAGTCTTGCAAGCAGAATATCTTAACAAAGTCTATAATGGAAGCAGAACTCATAACATTAAACACGGCTGGATCTGAGGCTGAGTGGCTTCATGATCTCCTTATAAATTTACCGGTTGTTGAGAAACCCATACCGGCTATTTCTATGAACTACGATAACCAAACTGTGATTACAAAGGTTAACAGTTTCAAGGATAACATGAAGTCCATAAGGCATGTTAAGAGACGACTAAAATCTGTCAGAAAATTGAGAAACTCTAGAGTAATAGCGTTGGACTATGTCCACACGCCTAACAATCTGGCAGATCAGTTCACTAAAGGTCTATCACGCAACGTGATAGAAAGTGCATCGAGAGAGATGGGTTTGAGACCCACTTGAACTTTACTATAGTGGTAACCTATTCTATGTGATCAGAGATCCCGTGAAGTAGGACGGTGAAACAAGCTAGTAGTAAATTGTGAGGAAAGATCCTTAGTAAGACTCATTTCTGATGCATATCTTTCCTTTCTGTAAGGCAGGATGACTTTTGCTTTAATGTGTTCTAAATGGCTTATGAAAGCAAAGATGTTGTCCTATAGAACATCTTTTGAGGAACACACCTATATGAGTCAGACTGCTGATCATAGTCTATGAGATTTGAGTGATCTCTAAATACTCATAAAAGGCACTAAAGTATGACTTATATGCTTCAAATAGAGGGGATGCCTTTTGCTGCCCAGTATCAGTCAAGGACTTTAGTGACATTCACCTCATACAAAACTATCAATTCAAGGCTTAGTCCATTGTTCAGTTGTGACTGAGTGAAACTATTATTCTAGATGGATGTTTAATTTAACAGTCTTCATCGAAACACTAGTATATAAAAGAAATATGGTTCTAAGACTACTTTATTACAAACCCTAGAGTTTGGTGGGGATTGTTGGATATAATATGGGCTTGGCCCATATAATATTTAATAAATCAAATAAAACTCTATGGTGCGTAACATTAAGCGTTGTATGGTTTAATACCATATGAGATTTTGACTGAACGCTGACTCAACTTATATGGTTGGAAATTATTTATCTAAATTGAGAAGCTGAGAAAAGGATAAAGGCGTGCCACACGAGCGCGCGCGCCGCCCTGCCATCGGCCTGGCTGGGTGAAAGCTCTAGTTTGGTTTTGGTTAATTGATGAAACCCTAAGTGCTAACCTAGTTTATCAAAGTGATCATGAGATAGGTAGCACTACTCCAAGTGATGAAGCAATGACAAAGATCATGACAATGGTGATGGCATGGTTACGATCAAAGGCTTGAACTTAGAAAAGAAGAAAGAGAAAAACAAAAGGCTTAAGGCAAAGGTATAAAATGTAGAAGCCATTTTGTTTTAGTGATCAAGACACTTAATGAGTGTGATCACATTTAGGATAGATAGCCGTACTATGAAGAGGAGTGAAACTCATATCAAAATGCGGTCATCAAAGTGCCACTAGATGCTCTAATTCATTGCATATGCATTTAGGATCTAGTGGAGTGCTAACACCCTTGAAAATATTTGTGAAAATATGCTAATACATGTGCACAAGGTGATACACTTAGTGGTTGTCACATTTGAGTAAGGATGAAGGAGATAGAGATGATAGAGGGTCAGTCTTGCTATTTTACAACTGATCGGACACTGGTCTTAGAGAGACCAGCGCGTCCGGTCAGGCGTGGCAGTGATACCCTAGCGTCGGTCATATGACCGGACGCTGGAAGGCAGTGTCCAGTCAGAGGTGACGTAGCTGCACAGTAATCAAGGTGACTGACCAGACGCTGGATGTGTCTGGTCAAGTGACACCGGACGAATCCGGTCGAAGAAAACTAGTTTTGGAACCTTACTGTAAATGACCGGACGCTGGGGGTTCAGCGTCCGATCACTTGTGCCGAAGCGTCCGGTCAAGTGTCGACCATTGATATCAGACGACTCTTGTTGAACGCAGGATGACACATGGCCTTCATTGGGCGACCGGACGCTGTGCCCTGCGTACGGTCAGTAGGACCGAAGCGTCCGGTCACCCCGATCAGTACCCAGTGAAAGAGTATAACGGCTCCTTTCATGGGGGGCTTCTATTTAAGCCCCATGGCCAGGGGGGCGGCTCAAGCTCACTCTTTTGCATATTTTCATTGACATAGCAACCTTATGAGCTTAGCCAAAGCACTCCCACCCATCTCCATCATTGATCCATTATCTTTGTGAGATTGGGAGTGAATCCAAGTGCATTGCTTGAGTGATTACATCTAGAGGCACTTGGTATTCGTGTTGCACTACGGATTTCGCTTGTTACTCTTGGTGGTTGCCACCACCTATATGGCTTGGTGCAGCGGTGGAGGATCGGCATGAGTTGGTGATTGTTCGTGGTCGTCTTCGGTGATTGTGAGGGGAGTTGTACCTTCCTCGGCGGAGTGCCGAAAGGTAACTCTAGTAAATTGCTCGTGTCATTGAGTTACCTCACTTGTGGGGAGGTTCTTGCGGTGTCTAATCGTGTGGACGAGGTTTGTGAAACACCTCTTAGCCGCCGAACCACCAAGTGTTGGTCGACACAACGGGGATGTAGTGTGTTGGCAAGCACGTGAACCTCGAGAGAAAATTGGTTGTCTCTTATCATTTGTATTCTCCCGGTGATTGGCTTGATCTTCATCTTGTGATTGGTTCACTCCTCTACATGACGGTATAATCATCTCACTTACTCATTTATATTCTTGCAAACTAGTTGTAGCAAGCTCTTTAGTGTAATTAGATTTGAGAGCTTGCTTTGTGTTTTTGAGTTCACCTAGTGAAGCTCTTTAGAGTAACAAGTTTGAGAGCTCCTAGTGAGTAGTAACTTTGCAAGTTGTGTGCCTAGTAATCATTGCAACTAGAATTATTGGATAGGTGGGTTGCAACTCTTATAGAGCTAGAGCAAGTTTACATTTCGCTATTTGTCATACTAATCAAATTGCTCTAGTTGATTTATAGATTTTTAAATAGGCTATTCACCCCCCTCTAGCCATATTAGGACCTTTCACCGGGCCAGGGCCAGGGCCGTGGGCATGGACGTGGGCGAGGCAGGCGGGCGGCGGGCGAGCGGGCGGGCGTGGCCAGTCTTTTGCCACTTAATCCACATAACAACAGGAGTTACTCCCCTTGATGGTGGAGGCGAACTGATTGCGGTCGTTACTGTCTCTTCCGCTTCCGTCTCCGTCTCCTAGGATTCTCCGCTGCCTCTCTTCTCCCCATCCATATATCCGAGTCCTTCATCAGCCTAGATTAAATCCTTCCACAACCACTCCCGAGAGAACCACACTTCCGCAGCCTTCTGGTTTCCCCGTCCCGTACCTCTGCGCGCATGGAGTAGCGGGAGAGCAGGTGCCTCCGGAACCCTCGTCCGCTAGAGAATCTTGCACGGGGTGCGCGGCGATTAGGGTTTTGTGGAGCGATCCGCGACTACTCGTCCACGCACATCTTCTTCTCGGTGATTGCCTGTGAAACATCAAGGCGTCTTCTTCCTGGTGATCCGTTCGTGGGACTGCACTGCGAACATCTTCCTGCATCGACTGTGGTCCACGACTTCGAGCAACGCACTGTGTCGACTAGTGCGAATGGAGCCTCCGATGCCCTCGGCATGGGACCCTCCGCTGGGTACAGTCTAATCTCTGTGATTTATGTACTTTGTGTTTTTACTGTATTCATCAGTATGTCATCTCTGCATGCTGTATTGTTCATAAAAAATATACACATGCACATATATGTCGTCACAAACCTGCTGATATTATTTTTCTAGATTAAACCGATAATGAAATTGCCTAAATTCCTAACCGTTTTCAGAGCAAACATTTCCCACGTGTACGAACTGCATTAGCAGAGTCTAGTTCAGCACAGTAGGTGCCAGTGTCAGTTTTCTGTGACGAAGAAGGAATGTCAAATTGTGTCCTAAAATGTTGTACGAAGTACAGAAGACATTGTGTCCCTATGGATGATTCTGAAAGCCATTACTGTCTCTTACCATATATCCTAATCCCTTGGTTTTAAAATGTCATTTTAGTTTTATGCTATGTCATACTTCTCAAGTTTAACTAAGTTAAAAAATCACAAATATAATATATAATTGGTTTTATTAAATCCACCATCTTATATGTCCTAGTAATACACTTATTAGATATTTTTTTATGCAAAGTGAGAGGTTTTATTAGCCAGACAACCAAAGAAATACAATCTTGTTGGATGAGATTTGTGAATTTGAAATGTTTGATTCAAGATAAAACTAAAATGAACTAGAAGGATACCCGCGCGCTATTGCAAAAATCACAAATGATTTGGAGCGAAATTATATGAAAAGATAAACGATCATAGTGAATGTTATAATAAATGTTAGTGGATGGTGCAGTACGTTGATATGGATGACTAAAGGCACATTAGTGGACAATGTGGCTTGCTGACATGATGATTATGGTGAACAAAGACATAATTTCATATGCTAGTGGACTGTAATAATCACATGCTAGTGGATGCTGATGTGAACGACTTACATGGGAAGATAGAATGTTAGTGAAGGTTGAAAATTATAGAATTATAGATTATAGATATAGAATATAAATACATAGATATATAGATATATATTGACATAGATAGATACATAGATGTAGATATAGATATAGATATAGATATAGATATAAACTACGTTTTTAAGTTGGAGAGTGAAGGGCTAACCTCGTCCTAACTTCACCATATTCTTTTTTAGTTAAACAAAAAGTTTAGATTTAAGACATCTTAAAGAGGAGACATCAGTCCATAGAAAAATACAACTCAAGAGGAAAACTAAAAAATGTTTAACATTATTAACCAATACAAAATCTAAAATGACATCCATAGAAAGTAAAGAACTGTATTGGTATGGTTTCTAGAAGTTGACATATCGAAGTTAACAAATCCTTACGGTCTCAGAATCGAAACCAGTATGTCCCCTCTAAAAACTACATACAAGAAACTTTTTGTTTGTCTATTATTGAACGCAAAATCATTTCTACTCAAATTGCCTACCAAACTACCGCAGCTCCTGTCAGTAACAAAGATATGAGAATCTAACCCCCTTGCTTAGATCAAGTGTGGAGGTTGGGCGCGATACAAAATGTACATCACATGGCTTGGCATAATAACATTAAGAAAAATGTTATATAGTTTCTGACTTACTACAAAAGCGGCACAATTTACTACCATTCTAATTTGTTGAGATGATTTCGTATGGCACACATTTCCCACACAATGCCGCTTTCATTGAAGTACCACAGAAATTTTATTTTGAGAGGCAATTTCAAATCTCAAATTTCTTGTGTAACCTTAACACCATTATTGACAATATAACTATACGACTTGTCTATGAAAAAGCCACCTTTTATGAAGACTCCACATGAAAGGATCCAAATCCTCGTCTAGATTAATAAAAGCCACACTAGCAACATTGTGTGGGACAACAAGGTGTTTTTGTAACCCTAGCATGAAAATTCGCTCTCATGGGGAGTTGAACCAAGACATGAGGAGTGCTACTGAAGCCACCTAACCAACTCAGCTAGATGTCCTTTCGCTGGTCTTCCAATCTTTGTTGTTGGCTTTACTACAGTGCATCTGAACACCCAAATAGAGAAAAGGATATATGAGTCTATTTTGTAGCCAAATTATTATGAATATTATGACTTGCAATCTCCTGCCTTCGGAAAGCATAATATTTTTTTTAAGAAAGTTAATTTTAAGACCAAACAATTATTCAAAAATACATAATAGTAGCTTCATGTTCTTTGTCTATTCAATATCATGACCCATAAAATAATTGTATCACCCACATATTGTAAAAGGCAAGCCATCTTCAATTAAAACAAGGCACGACCCCCTTTCACTTGACCATCATCCTTAGCTCTAGCTAAAATGATTGCTAACATATCTACTACTATATTGAATAGTACAAGGGATAGTGGATCACCTTGCCTTAGGCCGTTCTTGGTTTGAAAATATGATCCCAATTGATCATTTACCTTTCTCCAACATTAGTTCCTTGTAAAAATGATTTGACCCACTCGCACCAAATAGGATGAAAACCATCCATCGTTAGACCTTACTTCAACATCTGCAAAAAAAAAGAGGTGTGGTTTACTACTCCATTATATGCTCCCGTAAATTTTTCAACCCCTGATTCTTGATCCTATTAGGTATTCTAGATGTTAATATACTTGACAAGATCACTTCATTTGTGCTTATATCACCACGGGAGCACTCCATTTGTATAAGAAAAATCAGTGGTTGGCATTTCAGTTGATTCAACTTTTGTAGTATGTGCTATTGTGCTTCACTTAACGACATTTCTGCAACTTAGGGTATTGCCACTAAGTCGTAAGCGACAATGGAATGAGAATTGCTTGTGATTCCCCGCTGCGCTGTCGCTTCTCTTGTGAGGCATGGAAGGTACCGTTGAGCCATCTACCGCCACCAAGTGCCAATTAATCCCGAAACAAAAGGGTAGCTGTCCAATCATGTAACGGTACATTAGTATATGCGTCGAGTATTAGTGCTCCCTATGTGCCAATAGTCTCCATTTGTCTCTGCTCCCATTAGGAAACGTGTTTGCTCGTCAGGCCTGAAACCCGGGGCATGCATGCTTCAGCGAAACACACCATGTCTAGATTCCGGAGCACTGGCATTGGCTCGTCCTCGTTGCACGACCAACTCGCGGGTGTTTCGCAGCGCAGGCTGGCTACGCAAAAGGCAGCCGCAACCATAAGAAAGCGAATTCGAGGGGGAACAGAGTGCGAGCGACGTAGATTCATATTCATTCACGACTGGACTGGACTCATGCGACATTAGCTGAAATCGAAGTGCGCGGTTGCGGCATCCTTTTCGACTGGACAGCAAGGCAGCACCACACCCTCGTAGTAGGCCATAGGCCATCGCCATGGGGCGTGGCGTTGGCTGTGGTACCGTACCGGAGAAAGAGAAAGGGATGTGCCCTAAGCGATAAGCATTTTTTCCTCTGCTTCTGCTCATCTTCTTCCGTTCCGTCCGTGGTCCTTGTTCGGTTCAAGACTTTTCAGCCTTCAGGTAATGCATATGATATTTTCAGACAAAATAACATACTAGAAGGAATACAGGGAGTAGCAGCTAGCTTAGCTGATCGAACACTCTGAACCGACCATAACCAGAGCTCGCTGTTGGAAGTTCCACGCCTACGTTTCATTGGACCGCAACGCTTCGAGGATCTAACGCCATCATTGGTAGCTGAACTCCTGTCAAATCTCGTTGGCTTGCCTCACAGTACAGTCAGTACACCCTCCCCCAATGACAAGCCTGTTGCGTCTTGCGTTGCAGGCCACTCAGTGACCACTCTCGCCAAAGAGATTTGACATTTACTCATTTTGTGCCTCCTGTTCCTCGTATCATGTGACCCACTGGCCACTGCGACCCAAACGGCATTATTTTTGGTTGTTCATGGAAGCTATTTGGCCACCTACCAGAAGGTTATTTGCATCGTCCAAAACCTCCACGGCCTATAACAGCGACGTTCCTGCATCGGCAGTGCAGCTTTATTTGGTTTTATAGACTTTTAATAGATCGAAGCTTGTCCTGCCTTGGCATGGAAGCCCGGCCTGCATTCAGACGATTTGTTTGGTTTCGGTCGTTGATTTGGGGGCTTGCCCGTGGACGCAACCTGCAGAGTTGGTTGGCTCGGTTCAAATCAGAGAGCGACTGCTGCAGCAAACGCCACTAATCAAATGGAATCGTGAGGAATCTTCATTGCTCGACCGGTTTTTTTTTTCTTCTCTCTCGGTATTTTTTCTCGGCTTAACCTAAATGTACCATGTTAATTTTGGGAGCATTTCGTGACCGTTTATGGAGCAGTAGTGGACTACTACTACCGTATCAAAAGACTATATGTACGTATGTGCAGACTTGTCTCGGACGTTTGAACCAACCGAGCGTGAGAACAAAATGCTCAGTCAAGAAGATTCCGCGCGGCACGTTCGGCCGGCTCCTCCTCCTCATAAAATACTATTTATTAACCAGCCGTTACATTGTTTCTCTCTCACAAAACCAGCTAGTTTCAGCCAAGTTTCAGACCAGCGAAGGGGCCGGCTGTACATACGAGACAAGTCTGCACATACGTCCGGGTATAACTTGCGATATTTTTTTCGTTTTGGAATGTGCCATGTAGCCATCACGGCACAAAGCAGAGCCTGAGGCCGGCAAATCACGAGCTCACCGTCACGACGATGGACCAGCTGTTGACGGACGCAACAGGAACTGGCTACCTGCGCTTGGCCGATCTAGGGGGCTCCAGCCCTCCCCTACGGCTGGTGCATCAATGTAAATATGGAGAGGATGAGGAAGAAGAAGAGGTGGAGGAAAGAAGAAAAATAGAGAGAGAGGAAGAAGAAGAGACCAGCCTCTTCAATCCTGTTCTGCGCTTGCTATCCCGGGGTGAAGCCTGATCGTGGTCTCGTGGACAAAAACAACTCGGGGTGGTTCGCGCGTCCTGCTTCGGCAGGCGACGCGGGCACGCGGCCGCCTCCGCCGCCATGCGGGCGGCAAGCAGCCCTGGACCACGGCCCACGGGACTGGACCCGGATGCACGAAGCATGTCCATGATTAGCCTTCATCATCCGCCAGAAAATGCAAGAATAGACGGGTTCTCGTCTCAGTTTCAGCCGTCGGTCGACTCCCTGCTCCTCGGCGCTCGCATAGGTTTCAGCAGACACTTTGGCTGCCTGCGTAGGTTTGCGGGTAGCAGCAGCACTGCAGCAGGTTTGCGATTGGTCCGGTCCCGTTGGTACGCAGCTGCCAGTTGGTGCTGGCTTCAGGTTCAGCCTCATGACGTCATGCGCGGTTTGGTAGTTTGGGTGCCCGTGAAGTTCTGGTCCGTGGTCGCGGTCATGCCCATGCGATATGCGTGCGTGGATCAAACATCAAGATCACGAAGCATTCCAAGCTGGGGCAACAACCGTGCATGCCAATTTTCCTGTCCTTCACTGTGCTCACCGATGCATCTGGTTTGCCGCTTTTAGCACCACTTTTCCTGTGAGGATGTGATCCCCAATTCCCCATACAAGTCAACAACCAAGCCCTCGACCCATATGTGGTTTGGTTATTTATGACTCAAATTTGAGCTATTAAATTATTACTGGTTCATATTTTGGCGTAAAAAAATGAAAATTGTTGAGATGTTATTTTAAAGGCAGGAAACACGTTCGTATATGTTTAATGTAATTTGTGGCAATGAATGTGCGCAACTTAATAAGTTTCTAGTAATTGAATTTGGCAAATGTCAATAATGTCTGCTTGTATTTATTTACTCTCAGCTCCATGCTGATGAAATATAAGGGGCCTTGAGCTGTTTAAGTCAAGTTTGATCGAGGTTTTTTTAGAAACAATAATAATATTTACAAAATAAAATTAGTGTCATTAGATATCTTATGAAATGTGGTTTCATAGTTTACCTCTTTGATTTTGTAAATGTAACACTTTTTTTTAATAAATGTGGTTTTGTGTAGTAGCGTATGTGGCAATTTTTTTTCTTGAACAATGATTAGCTTTAAATTATACATGTGACATGGAACAAATAGATGGCCTCTCTAGTTAAATCCGAGCTGCTATAATTCAATCTCATGAAAGTTAATGGCTAGATGTTTTGTTCTTCTATGGCTAGTGTGAGAATTTCATTGATTAGTACTCCATCCGTAAAAAAAAATACAATTCTAGCACAGTGTCATGGTTTTGTATCTTAAGTTCGATCAATTATAGATAAAAAAATATCAATATTTATGATATTAAATAAATATCATTAAGTTAATTATGAAATATATTTTTATAATAAATTATTTTGGAGCCATAAATGTTAATAGTATTTATTAGAAATTTGATTAAACGTGAACTACTTTTGCTGGTACGCAACACGTAGTTGCATCCTTTTCTGGACGGAAGGAGTAGATCCATGGCTGGATGGATAGATAGATAGATATAGATATAGAATGGATACTTGTAGATACAAAATACTCACTCCAACCCAAAATAAATAACTTTCGGGGGTTTAAAATTTATCCTAGACTATAACATTATATAAAATATGGAACACCTACAAAATCTTAGTGCAAGTGATAACTACCAAATCCAGAAGATACTCTTCGAGAAAAGAAAGGAGATGAGGACACATGTATCCTTTGCCCACGTTCTTAATCTATATGAAATTTTTTAGGACGGAGGGAGTACCGTTCCAAATTATAACGGCATGTTTGTTTAGGCTGGTTTGCCTTATAAGCCATGGCTGAAAGTACTGCTGGCTGGTTTGGTGTGAGAGAAAAATAATATTCGTTGGCTGATAAGTCATGGCTTATAAGCCAAATAAAACCAAACGAACAGGCTGTAAGTCGCTTTGACTTTTTGGTACATCCATTTTACTATGTATCTAGACATACCTTATATCTAGATACATAACAAAATCTATGTACCAAAATAGTCAAAATGACTTATAATTTAAAACTGAGGGAGTAGCGTTTTGGGTTAATTATTTGCATAACGACAGTGGTGGCTAATTTATCAATAGAAAAAAAGTCTACTTAGCCCTCTGGCCTTTGCTCCTGTGTCTAATTCACACCCTGAACTATAAAACTATGTATCGAGCACCCTAAACTTCTTCAAACCGGTTATTTAGCCCCTTCTAGTGGTTTTGGCTCCCGGTTTTGTTGATGTGGCAGTCCAAGCTGGCTCACCTAGACACGTTGATGTTTGGGCCCATGCGTCATAGGAAGGGAACTAGATGCACACACGCCATCTACATGTGGCGGCGTATAACGGCAGCCTGAGCGGCTTAGCAGATTCTTGCACGGGCGCTAGCAAAGGGACGGGAAAGGGAGGAAAGGGGCAGCGGACGGCCTAAGAGCCGGCGGCAACAGCTTCGGCGGCAACTCCGATAGGCTAGGACGGAGCTGCAGGCCAGCCACCGGTGGCGCTGGGCTCAAATGCGGGGCCAGCGCTGGCGGCGCAAAGAGAGAAAGGGGAATGAAGAGAGGCGCGACGTCCATGGCGGCTCTGGTGTGTGCGTGTATGAATGTATAATCTGGGCAGTGGCGGAGGGAAGGGGGGGGGGGCAGCAGGGGCCATGGCTTATCTCGCCGGTGGAGGGGCGCGGGGCAACGCACAGGGAGCACGAGGTGTGGTGCGCGACTTTGGACGGCTGCGGTCGATGGAAAGAGACATGGAGAGGAGTAGGAAAAAAGAAAATAAAAACTGACAAATGGGGCCCACGTGTCAGTAACTGATCCCATCTTTTGTGTCTAGACCAAACAAAAATCAGGTTGATCCCATCCCTAACTAACCAAACAAAAAATGGGATATCTCATCCCACATATCATAGTTAGGACCGTCCTGCTCCATCTTGTCTCTCAACCAAACGCTACCCTAGAGACTTGCGGGCTTTGGCAGGCGAGGGCGCATCACGATTTACTGGCCGGTGGCAACATGGACACGGGCACACAGGCCACAGCAGAGCGGCAGGCTGCACCGCTACACGATCGGCCTGACGCCAACGGCACGCACTTTGATCGGCGGCACCACGGCACACAGAAGTAGCAGCAGCTGGCTTCATCGCAAGGTCTGGTTACGTAGATTATTTTTTTAATTTTACTTTGGTAGTCAATCGATTTGGATTTTACGACTTGATGTAGCAATGGAGATTGCAATGGAGTTTACGACCGATAACTTTATGACGACTTTGATGGAATAATCCATACATCTAGAGTACTAGTGTTAACTAAAAACACGTGAGTTCCTGTAACATTTTTTATTTGCCATGATATTTTAAGTATCAACAAAACCATCAGATTTTTACATTATACAAATTTGATGTAAGCATAGTTAGTGATAATTTTAGTGGTATATACAGTATACGGTTGATCCCTTATATATTTTGAAATTCATATTGTACTATATATTTTGTTCGGTCCCGCTATATATATTTTCTAGCTCCGCCACTGAACTGGCCATGGTGTCCATGCAAAATATTTAGAAAACAACAAAGAAGCAAATGAAGCTTTTACTGTCCGTGTGCATGCATAATCTGTGCTCTTTGGAGAGGCAAGAAGATAGCGACGAAGGAACCTAGCAAATTGCTCTGGCTTTTATGTCTTCTGTTTAATGGGAGAAGATGGAGCAAGCTGCGCATGAACCTATCACGTGTGTACACGATGTAAGGAAGCAAGCTAGAGCTTCGGTGATAGGGATACACATGTGTACTCTACTACTCTCCAAAAGTCCAAATACGTTTACTCTGCGGAGGGGGCGCATATCAGCGTATGAGTTATGACGCCCACCTAGCTACGGCCCCGGGGAAGGCCAGACGCCCAAACCCCGCAACTCAGACCCAGGCGCTCCGCGGAAGCTCCACCGATAACGTACGGGGAGGTCCATCAACGCGAGGCAGCTTAGGTGTCGAGAGCCGGCGCCCAGCAGCATTCTGCATGCAACGAGGCCGCACACCGCATTCCGCAGAGGACGATGAAGGCGCCGAATTGGAGCACCCACTGGGGCGTTATGCCTGGCAAGTGTAGCGTGCTCGACCTCGGCGCACTCAAGGTAGCTCGGAGGCCCTCTTCGCTTCGCTGAAAAAAAGCCGAAAAATATTGAACGTTGATCTATTATGAGAGAAAAACACTGAAAAAACAAGCGAACAGGGCCGACGCTCTCGAGGGAGGCCTATGCAATTATGCTAGTGGGCGACAACGCACTGGCAATGACGTCCGGAGATGGCAACAAGCTGGTGGCCATGAGGGGCAACGGCTGCATGCGCGGTGCTATCATCTGCCATGCGGCTGGCCTCAGGAGCGAGAAACGGGAGATAGGGAGGGGGCACGGCGACAGACCGGTTGCGGCATGGCTGTTGTTGCGGTGGCGAGCTGCGTGGCCTGAGGCCTGAGCGTCAACGTGTCAAGGTGAACCAGCTTGAACTGCCATGTCAGCAAAACCAAGGACCAAAACTACTAAAAGGGGTTAAATAACTGGTTTGGAGAAATTTAAGGTGCTTGATATATGGTTTTATAGTTCAGGGTGAATTAGGCATAGGACAAGGGTCCAGGGGTTACGTAGACTTTTTCCTTTATCAATATATTGTTACGGACATTTTGATTTGTTCCCTCTGACTAATGTGGTGATTTATAGACCTTGAGATTTAATCTGAAAGCTCCGTTTGTTTCCTCCTATATATAATAAATACTAAGAATACTATATTGGGTGAGAAAAAGGGGAAATACGTGTGATCAGACAAGTGAAACAGAGTTCCATCAGTCTTGCTCGGCCTGAATGTCTGACTCGGAGCTTGGCCGTGCAGGCCTTGGTCATGAGCCCTGTCTCGTCTTGGACTAACTCTCGCGTGTCTCCCCAACTCCAATATCTTTGGGCCTTGGTACTAACAACTTACTGATTTTTTTCTTGGGCTTCCTTTTCCTAACGAAATTTCAGCCCAAAGTAATCGTAAGTTATAGCCGCATCAGTCTCTCTGATATTTCTAAAAAAAAAAAAAAAATCAGTCTCTCTGATGTAGTGATGTTCGATGCATAGTGTCGTCCATCTCTAGAGACTTGAGAGTGCGGTGTGGCTGCAGAAGCACGCTGCATAGCGCACGGTCTCATTTTTACCGACCGAGTACGTATACGATACTCCGAGAAATAATATACTACGTTGATTGAATCAACGATTAGCCGATTAAATGTACCCCTCGCTTCTCGCATGACAAGTCCCGACGAGTGGAAATACTGAGATGCTCGCCGTCTACTAGCTCCAACCACACACGCATTTTTTTTGACAAACTGGAATTCCACATCGTCCGATCGCTACAGCTACAGACAAGCTTGTTTCCCGGAGGATGTTTCAGGAGCTGTAACCGGTTTTCTTTTTCTTTTTTTGGTTTGCCATTGCTTTCGATTCGAAGCTTGGAAATCCGTCACGATCGCGACCGGCTACGGGATTCTGCGAAAAATCGCTCATCTAATCACGTAAAGGACACCCAGAAACCCTTTTTTTCCCGTCTTCTTTAGACGTCGACTCTCACCGGTTCATTTCTCTTCTAATCCGTACTTTTTAGTTTATTTTTTTTTAGTAAAAACTATGTTTTTCTCTCGTAACAAATCAATCGAAACAGTATTTTAATTTTTTTTTAGCAAAGATAACGGTCCCGTTCGCTGGTCTGAACTTTGGCTGAAACTGGCTGAAAAATACTGTTCCGGCTGAATTATTGTGAAAGAAAAATACTGTTCCGACTGAAAAAAAGCCGAACAAGCCAAATTTAAGACAAGCGAACGGGGCCAACAGCACTATAGACACACATGGACTGTCCTCTGTCCAATAATAAAGCACTCGACACCACTGGACATGATCCCTGACGACTTGACAAGGCACTAACAGCATGTTCGGTTGGCTGATTCGTATCATTGCTGGTTTGTGAAGAAGTACTGCTGGTTGGTTTGTGTGAGAGAAAAATATTATTCCGGCTGGAAATTTACGATCGTTTATGACAAGCCACAGCCAAACGAACAGGCTGTTTCACATGGCCCAGGCACACGTATCCATATTCTAAGGCTATCTTTAACAACAACATCTAAAATACAAGACTCATTCGTCCTTTGAGTAGCGTTACAGGTAAAAGGTTCAATACCTATTCGGTATCTTCTCGAACAACAAGACTCAAAAGAGAATCCTTTCTGCAAATGAGTTTTCGGGAGAGAGGATACTCATATTTAGGTTGTGCCTCTTAAATAACTCAAAATAGATCTCCCGTATAGATACTTCATTGAAGACTGGTTTTAGATCTCTTGCTATCTATTTTGAGTTTAGGTCTTCTCGCTGGAGACCGTCTAAGCATGCTGGCAACAAAAATAAAAAAGAAACACGAAAGGCGAGCCTCCGGACCTATGATTCAATTTTTTTGGGTTGCATGTTCAGATGCTTGATCGGCTTTCTCTGCATCTCTATCCTCATCTTGGGCATCGGCGAGTGCCATGCATCTGTCCTAACTCCCATCAGAGAGTGTAATTAATTAATTTAACGAAAACGCCACAGAAGCGTGCCGTGTCGTAACTCGTAAGTACTCCGTACGTGCACATGTAAGACAGCAAAATTTCCATGCCTCGTGCGCTCTCCGTTCAACGGAAGCCACCAGGCGATCGACTAATGCTGAAGGGTGGAGTCATGGAGCAAAAATGATAACAAAAACTGATGGTTTATAGATTCAG
Organism: Miscanthus floridulus; assembly: GCF_019320115.1. Classification (NCBI taxonomy): domain Eukaryota; kingdom Viridiplantae; phylum Streptophyta; class Magnoliopsida; order Poales; family Poaceae; genus Miscanthus; species Miscanthus floridulus. Next base: position 120,617,341 of record NC_089585.1, on the reverse strand, counting down.
TTCTTCTACTAACAGACGATGTTTTTTTTTCTCGAATACGCAAAAGATTTACGCATTATTGTAATTAAGAAAAAGAAATTAAACATACAAACGACGCTTTTGACGACCGCCCTCGGAGGTCTTACAGCCATAGGCTGGACCGTCCTAGCATACAACTCCAAACTTCAATATTATGCCTTATTTAGTTTCTTCCCCTAAAGTTTCGTCACTATCACATCGAATGTTTGGATACATGTATGGAGTATTAAATATAGACTAAAAATAACTATTTACACAGATTGCGACTACTTTACGAGATGATTTTTTAAGCCTAATTAGTCCATGATTTGACAGTGTGATGCTACAATAAACATATGATAATGGCGGATTAATTAGGCTTAATAAATTCGTCTTGCAGATTACTAAGGACTTGTATAATTTATTTTATTATTACTATTCAAACACTCCCATGTGACACCCCTAAACTTTAGCTCCTGAATTTAAACACCACCTACATAAAAGAGTCTATAATCAAGCTAAGAGCGACACTGCAGCCTATGCGTTCCTGCTCCAGCGTCCGAAGCTAACCCTCTCATTTTTCCCGTATTAACCTGAGCCAGCAAATGCAACTAGATAGTTTCCGGCGCAGCACGGCGAACAACCTGTTCGTTTCGTTGTAAACGATCGTGGATTATTTATCGCTGACTGATTTGGTATGAGAGAAAAATACTATTTCAACTTATAATTTACGATTGTATACGAGCCAGCGAACCTGCTCTAAATCTGAAGTCATCACTGAGGTCAATCTCGACGGTTCACGGAAACGGATGCTTTCATGCAGTTATTCCTCTCACTTATCAGGGCCGCGTTTAGTTCGCTGCCGATTCCTCTCACTTATCAGGGCCGCGTTTAGTTCGCTGCCGAATCGGCATTCTGCACAGTGTGATACGACGACAAACACTGTAGCAATTTCGTTTGTATTTGTGAATTATTGTCTAAACATTGACTAATTAGGCTCAAAAGATTCGTCTCGCAAAGTTCAACCAAACTGTGCAATTAGTTTTTAATTTCATCTACATTTAGTACTCCATACATGTACCACAAATTTGATATGACGAGGAATCTTCTTTTTGCATAGTGCCAAAATTGAAAGTTTGGGAAACTAAACGAGGCCCAGATGTCATCACGCATGTCTATTCGGATCCTTCAACAGTGTTAAAGCTTGCGTTAATCCTACTTATTAAGTGTAGGGGCCAACAAGGCCCTCCATATTTCTTTTTTTTTAAAAAAAACTAGCCCTCGTTTAGTTCGCGAAAAGTTGAAAATTTGGCTATTGTAGCACTTTTATATTTATTTGGCAATTAGTGTTCAATCATGGACTAATTAGACTCAAAACGTTCGTCTCGTAATTTCCAACCAAACTGTACAATTAGTTTTTTTCGTCTACATTTAATGCTCCATACACGTATCATAAGATTCGATGTGATAGATACTGTAACACTTTTTTAAAAAAACTTTTCGCGAACTAAACAAGGGCCTAATGCACAACGAAGCAGAGCAGCAGAATTCTGATTTGGCGGGAGCTGTTGCCTTGTTGGAAATGGGGCCAGTAAGCCGTGCTCCGTGCACCGGCCCACTTGCCAGCTTCACCGGTCCAGGTTGCCGCAATTCGCAAAGGTGGCCCACCGCTGGGCCAGCAGGTGGGTCCACACAACCAGACCAACACGACCCGGATAAAGGCCCGCCTCCTTCGCACGATAGCAAACGGCGCCCAACTACCCCTGTGGCCAGTACACGTTTACCAGCAAAGCACCCCTGCGCTGCGATCGCCGCTCCGACCGTCTCCATGGCCGCTTCGTCCTCCGAGGCCGCCACAGCCACGTCGAGGACCACCGCCGGAGGGAGCGCGCTCCCAGGCCCTCCTCCGCCAACGCCGTCGAACCACCACGAGGCGCCGTCGTCCGCGGCCGCTGGGGGCACCACGGACGCCGCGCTCTCTGCTTTCCTGCACCGCCTCCTCCTCTCGTCCCCGGCGCCGCAGCTACGGTCTCCACTCGCAGCTCGGTCGCAGGTGTCGCCCTCGCCTCCGCCTCTGGTCTCGCTCGAGTCCCCCGATCAGCGCGCGCTCCGCGACGCCGCGGACGTGGGCTACTTCCACCTCGCCGGCCACGGCCTCCCTTCCGAGCTACCGTCCTCCGCGCTCGCCGAACTGTCTCAACTCGACGCGTCCACGCGCCTGGAGTCGAATCTCCGCACGCTCGGCTTCTCCGAGGAGGAAGGGGGAGAGCAGGATGCAGACGGCGGCGGCGCCGACAATCCCGCCATGGTGTTCGACGTCTGCGAGGGGGACATGGACGCGCTCCCGGCTGCGGCGGAGTACGCGCGTCGGATGAGGGACGTGGGCATGCGGGTCGTGGCGCTTCTCTCTGGGTGCCCCGACACGGGCTACCGGGAGGAGCCCTTCGCGGAGGGGAGGAGGAAGCCGCGGTGCCTGCTGTGGGCCTCCCGGGTCTCCACAGCCGATACGGCGCCTCCGGCCCTCGGGAAGGCGAAGGCGTACCCGTACGTCGTGGCACTTCACTGCCAGTGGGAAGCGACCGGGCAGGAAGAGGCACCGCCGAGCTGGGTCATGAACGACGGCGGCGAGTGGACGGCAGTGGGCGCACGTGACGGCGCGATCCTTGTCACCATCGGCGACGTTGCCCAGGTATTTAATTATAAGTGCAAATCTCTCAGATATTTCATGAACATTAGTAACTGAAATTTGCAATGGCATCTTCCATAAAGAAAGCAGAGATTACGTAAAGCACCGTAATTATTCTTATATCGTCTTTATCTGGTCAAAATTTAGAGGCCATTTATTTAGTGCTCTAGTACACGCTAGAGGTGGTAGTGCCACTGGAACAGAACGTACAGGAACCAGCGGCAGAGATTGTCAGCATCCGTTTTGTTTATGCAGCGGCCAGCGGCATCAAATTCTAAAGTAGGTTGCGCATCAGCAATTCAGCATCACCACTCAGTTTTTATTTTTGACCCAGTTAGGCAATCAGGTCCCATGTCAGCATCAGCTGGTGTGGTTCACTCACTGATCATCGCCCAGTTTGGAACACGTCAAGACACACACACACACACACACAAAAACAGAGTCAAACATCTCTGCTTTTCAAACACATACAAAAAAACAACACCATTGTGTCATATGAGCTGTTCTTCACTCTTCAGACAGGGCGGCAGCACTCATCTTTTGTTGCCATGATTCCTTTTGGCTCGCGTGCTAGGTGTGGAGCAATGGCAAGTTGAAGAAAGTGAGAGGGATGGCTCGCCCCACATCCGCCGCACCCATGGAGACGCAGCATGGCGAGACTGACCGTCTGTCGCTGACGGTCCTTATCACTCTGTCTTTGGACAACATCATATCGCCCTTGGTCCCGCTCTCCAATGCCGCCGGAGAAGGCCACGAAGACGAGGCAAATGGTGCCGGAGCCGACGACGAGGATGGATGGAGGTTTCACTCTTTCCTACTGGAGGACTATGCGTGGAGGGTGTATAACCAGCGGCTTCAGTTCAAGGATCCATTGGTCCGGTATCGGATATGATATTTGCCACGATGATCTATAGCTCTCCATTTTTTGTTGGTGTGCCAATATGCAACTCATGTGTGACTTCGTGTTGTGATCTACTATTTGGTTTCGGAGTGGTTTGAGAACAACTGCTCGCTTTGGGTTTCAATGTGTGTCGCTGACGTTCTGACCCTTTGCTCAAATACCTGAGCGATTTGGACAAACAATAGGATTCTGCACAAACTTTCCAAAATTCCTAGTGGCACCATTTAAATGTGAGAATTTAAAGCTTGACGAGGTGCTCAAGGACATACCAGCAACAAGCTCATGTTTCCCTCTCAAATAGTATCTCGGACTCTTGCTATATGTGGCCATGTGGGAAGGCCGGTTATAACCATGTTCTGACAAAATCATATCACAGGGCGTCTGCAACGATGGCGAGGGAAACAACTCGGCCCAGCGAGGCAGGCAACGTTAGTCAAATCAGTTTTGGCACCGCAATCCATATATCTCCTCACAGCTTCCAAGGTTAACAAGGGCTAGAAGAGCTTAACAAGGGCTAGAAGAGCTTGACAAATTCATGAGGAAAAATGCATGATCGATTGGACAAGGATGTGCTTATACTGTAACGATAAGAGAACTGGGAGGAAATCTAGAGGGTGAAAGGAAAATCAATTGGAGGATTTCGGGGCAGGAACACAGGAATGTGGTTCGAGTTGAGGTTTAGGACCTGACATCACCCTCTCCGGAAGAAATGGCTTGTCCCAAGGCCAGTGACAATGGAAACTTGTCATGCATTCCATCTAGTTTCTCCCAAGTGACCAGAGTTGCAGGCACATCAGCCAATTTCACCAATACTCAAACGAGAGCCTTTTCGCCTTTGCGAACGAGACCAGATTTACAAGTGAAGACAACAACATATAGTGTCATAGATACCAATTGTCGCAATGTAATCATATACAAAAGATGTTACAGAGCACGACCTCATCTGATGTTGTAGTTATTTTTTGCGGTGTGTTTGCAGTCACATACTTATACTTGATTTGCTACCTCAATCTATACAACCCATGGTGATTGTCAATCAATAGATCTACAATTCAACCGTAGAGAGAGCTGCAATTCTGAACTAGCTGCAACCGAAGTGACCAACCGTGAGTAATCAAAACCGCAAGCCGTACTTTTCCAGCCAACGAACAATATTTTTCTCTCACAACAAATCAGCCAACAGTATTTTCAGCCATGACTTATCAGCCAAGCGAACAGAGCAGTAATTGATGTATCATATACTTTAATAGCTGCAACCAAAGTGATATACTGCTGGCAGCTGAAAATGCGCACCTCGTCAAATAGCATATGTGGAACTAGTGAAACAGAGTTCGGCTAGGGTGCGATGAGGCATATATGGAACGAACATGTGATCACACGCTACAAACCAGACCCAATTGCTCTTTTGCCCTCTCGCCCATGACCAGTTCAAAACTACTGCCTAGTGAAACGGATCATAGAGAAAATAGAACAGAGAAGTAGAAACCATACTTCTCAAATCAAGAACGTGGGGTGACGCAAATCAAGAAACCTAGACATAAGCATCCCCAGTACACGCGAGCAGAGGGGAAGGAAGAGGAGGGAAGCACGATCACAGGCGAGAAGGCGGTTGCAGGGGATGGGCGCCGAAGGGGACCGCTATGCCGAAGGGGATGGTCCTCTATGGGCCGGTATTCTTCTCAGGCCGATGTGATCCATGGGGTTTCGTGCCGTAATTCCTTTCATTCCTGGCCCAACCGAAAGATGCCATTCTCGGTTATCTGAATCCATTGACCTAGCGCTTGCGCACCTTGGGCTTCGTCCTAGAGAGACAGGGCTGCAGGTGCAGCTGCGCTGCCTCCTCCCGTACTCTCGTTGTGTCGACCTATCCATTAGAAATCGACGCTCTGGCCATTAGCCACCTCCGACCCTTCTCACCTCTGCTACTTGTGTTCACGAGCTCCAGTAGTCCAGTGAGCCGAGCTAGAGGGCGGGCCTAATGAGTAGTCCAGGAGATCAGGACTACCCTAAAATCTGACCCAAAGTTTTTTACTGCTCTATATTTTAGTACTTTAAGCCCACCAGAAATAAGAGCCTAACAAACAATAGGCCCTTAGGCAACCAACCCATCCCCTCCCGAGCAGCCCACGACTCCGGACTCCCGAGCGCGACTTTTGCGACTCGCGAGCGTCGAGCAACCGCCGCTCGCCCACCCGGCGGCCGAGCTCCCGAGCTGTAGTGCGGCACCCTCGCCGACCGCCGCCCCGCGTGGCCGCCGAGCGACACCCCCGCCTGGTCGCCTACTCCCGTGGCCACGCGTGCGGCGCGCCACCGCCCGCCGGCGCCGTGCGCGCCAACCAGCTAGCCGCCCTCCCAGTCCGCTATCCCCGAACTCAACTCCCGATTCGCCAAGCCAGCCGCCCGACCAAGCAGCCGAGTTCGCTGTGCGCTGTCCGCCGTGCGCCGCCCTGGTGAGTGTGCTTCTGAGCCTTCTGCCAAATCCCATTCTCTTAAACCTCGAGGTAATAGGGTTTGGACATTGGACTGTAAATTTGGGCTTAGGGATTGTGTATACGTGAAATTGATGTGTGCTTCAATATTATTGGTTAGGGATTTGTTCGTGTGAATGAAATCAGAGCCTAGAATTGAATGAAATATGTTATCATATTTTCGAGAAAGTTTGAAGTTTGAGGCATGAAGAAATCAAATATTGCATTTCTTTTTACAGAAGCATATAGTTGTGTATACCAAACCATATAAATATATTATCGCACGTTGGTTAATTTATTTTTGTGTATATCAGACCATATAAAATATTTATACCCGTGTTATTGATTTTGTATTGGATTTTACCATATTGAATATGAAAATTTTGACTAGGACAACCCTACTTTCAAATCCTGGGTCCGCCGCTCTTGTCCAAGCTTCAGCCAAGTCAAGCTCGGGTCTGTCTAGCCAAGCAACGGCACAGCGGTGCTGATCGACGCTTTCTCTGAGGAACCGGTGCCAGCGGACGCTTCCTCTGGGGAACGGTCTCGAGTTTGGTTGGGAGATGGGTGGCAGGAGTTGCTGCGTCTGCAAGGAGGCGCCGTTCAAGTACAAGTGCCCCTCCTGCCGCACGCCCTAGTAAGTCCAGACACAAGCCTTATCTGCCGTTGTGCGTGGTTACATGTGCTCTCGCCAAGCGTAACATTGAGGCGTGGCGTGCTTGTCAGTAGAGTAGCGGGGCTATCTCTGTTGAATTAACTAGCGTGAATTCATGCCCAGGTGACTGTATTTGGGCAATTTCTTCTTCGAGGATAGGATGGGTTGACTAGGGTTCATGGAACAAAGTGATTGATTGTGTATATCTGGATTATGGGCACCTGGAATTTGCTTCTAGCCTCTGACTTCAGATTCTAGCTTACTGTGCATACAATCAATTAAGAAAGTAATATCGCTACAATTCTAGCATTAAACATAGTGCTGTGTTTGATGTTTATCTTTGGTGGAAATTTAAAGTAGATCAGTGGGTGAGTGGGACATACAACTGAGAAATGCTGCATTAATCCAAAAACCAAATGTCAGCAACTTTTCCTAAATGAATGTAGCGTGCACATAAGGACTAAGGTTGCTATTACCTTAAGGAGATATAAAGTTGAGCCACCGAGTCTTTTTTTTAATGTGGCTTCAGCTGGTGTTTGTACCATAGTATCATTATTTTGTAACGACGGCTAGCATTTATTTAGAATTGCAACACAAGGATGTCACTAAACATTTCAGCCTTCAATGCAATTAGGCTTTCTTAACCTTCTCTACTTTATCATGTTTTCTAAGTTTATCGTCTGTTAATTAAATCAAGTCACACAATCCTTGCAATCACTTTGGAATAATTCAAGATTATGCACGGAAAATCTAAATTAGTGTTCATACTAAATATTTTGGTACTGGATATATCATATATGCTACAGATTATCTAAAAGCATTAGCTCTCATTTTTTTATTAGTTGAACCTAATTTACTGTCTCATTGTTCCTTGCAGTTGCTCTGTCACATGCTTTAAAAAGCACAAAGGTACTTCTATCCTAACCTTGCAGTTTGTCAACCTTAAATTTCTTCAATGATTTAATATATTCTTACAGGACTAAAGAGTAGATTGGAATGCTTTTATACTGTGATCTCCAACTTAGATTGTTTCCCTTGTCCTGGGAGCAGTAGACACATGCTTACTAGCTGTAACAATCAAGTATATGAGATCCAGCTCCTTTATATGACTTGGTTGTTATCTGATGCTAAATGTTGCTTTTCTTTGCAGAGGAATCTTGCCAAAAAACGTTGCCTCAGGAAGAAATTAGCAAGTCACCACTGCAGCTGCAGGAGGAAGTTAGTGAGTCCTCTAGCTTTTGGTGATAAATTTATTAAAATGTAACTGCTTTCTTAACATACTGGGGCACTGGGCAGTGGGGACTTGTTCCAGTTACAACGGGGTATGAGGTGTAAATCTAGACTGTTATTTGCATATGCTTGTCCCTAATTGTTACTCCCTCCATTCCAAATTATAAGACGTTTTGGCTTTTTTAGTTACATTACTTTTGCTATGTACCTAGATATAGTGTATATCTAATTGCATAGCAAAAGTAATGTATCTAGAAAAGCCAAAATGTCTTATAATTGGAATCGAGGGAATACATACTTTGGTAATTGCCCTTTAGTGAAGATGTCAACTTTGTTAGTTCCTAAAACAACAAGGTACAGATGTTCTTATCAGGGACTTAATTTTATTCTTGCTAACCATAGTGTTAATACCTTGCTTCAAAGGTAATTTATTTTGTTATAGGAAGAAAACTTTCTTACTATTGGTGTCCATCTGTCCGAAATGTCTGCCGCATTTGTTTACCAAAATAAAAGTGGTTGAACCAATTGTGTTCTGTATATCAGTTCATGCAGTACAACTCGAAGGTGTTTTGTATTAGTTGGAATGATTTGTTAGCAAACTATAGGAACCTATGGGGATTTTTATTGTTTGCACTTTGCAGCACGGGGCTCTGGGTTGGTGGAAGACGGGACAAAGTACCCTAATGACAAGGATCAACATCCCTCTTTATGTAATAAATACTTATGCATTCCATAATTACATTTGGTATTTATCACTTAAAGTTGATTAAGACCATACTTAGGGCTCTTTTGGAAGCAAGGGGGAGCAAAACCCAGGGATGGAAACCCCCCACTAAGAACTAGAATGATAATTAGAATGATATCCCCATGGATTACCCACCCAGGGAAAAGTCCGGGATCCCGGAGGGATTGGAGTTTCTAAATTAGGCCTTAATGTATTATAACCGTATACTGATATTCCTACTATGAACATTTTGTTTGAAGTAACCACCAACATGGCCACAACTACCTCTAACTGTATACAGTGGAACTATATTCTTTCTTAAATCAAATTTATGTAAAATGGTTACCTAAAGTGTCATACAGAATGCTCTTGTTGCTTCATTATGTGTTTATGAATGCCTATAAATTGTTTAACTGTAATCTCCCTGTTTTTCGGCAGCATTGAACACCACATGCACTGCAAAGTCTCCAAATACAGCGTGCCCTACAAAAGTTCTTGAAGTTGAGGACCCAAGCTGGCTTGTTGACAACAATAGACTAAGGTCTTTAGGTACGGGCGTATGGCCTAACTTACCACCAAGGCACCAAGCTTGACTACATTTCTAGGCACTTCATATTGTGTTAACAGTGTTGTCATGTAGGTTAGTTACATAAAAAAGGGATATTAGCATCATATTAGAATGCCCCTGCATCATCTCTTATGCTTACAGTTTACTCCAACTTCCATCATAAACATCCATTTTATAACCAAACATGCAACATCTTCACTTGTGGTTTATAACATGTAGGGAAATCGTCAATGAATATGACTTAAGTGCAGCTAATATACGGAAACCTATATTGATATAGATATACCTTAATGCAATGATATGCAGCTCTCCTGCGTGTTCTAAAAAAAAAAAAAAAAAAAAAAAAATATATATATATATATATATATATAGGGAGAGGCTATTCAGTAGCCGGCTACAAAATAAGTTATTTTGTAGCCACCTCCATTTACTATAATTTTATATACTAATTTACCATAATGTCAATACATATTTACGATAGTTGGGTTACTATAACACATGGGGATATTTACCATAACGTTATATTAAACCACTTAGTAAGGAGTTACTATAATCTCGTAAATTAACATAGTAAACTTTAAGTTATGATAATTACTATGTTAATTTACGAGATTATAGTAACTCCTTACTAAGTGGTTTAATATAACGTTATGGTAAATATCCCCATGTGTTATAGTAACCCAACTATCGTAAATATGTATTGACATTATGGTAAATTAGTATATAAAATTATAGTAAATGGAGGTGGCTACAGAATAACTTATTTTGTAGCCGGCTACTGAATAGCCTCTCCCTATATATATATATATATATATATATATATATATATATATATATATACCTTAGACTTTCCATGTTTAAATAAGTTCTGATCCTCCATGCATCATGTGTGAAGTTGTTTATTTGTTTCGTCTTCCAAAAAGTCACTTTATTCACCCTTTAAGATGTTGAGGTAATTACTGTTGTCACTTGGACTGATAGAAGTATTCTAGTTCTGAATTCATGAATGCCAAGCTGTCTGCCAAAGTAGCCTGAGTGCAGCTTTCTTTCTGAGTGTTTTCACCTGAACTTTGTATCTTTCACAGCGGAACTGAAAGGGATCCAAGATGCTCTCAGGGATCCTGAACTGCAGAAAATGATACTTAAAATTGATGGGTCTTCAGAACCAGAAAAAGTAAGTCTTCATTCACTTGCAACAATTGCTAAGTTTGGCATGTGTTTAAATTCATACTTTTGCTGGCTGGCCAAATAGCACTCGACATACCTATCATAACTGCATTTGATTCAAAACAAACACTCAAGATGAATACAGGTGCTTTTTTTTTCTTTTCCCACGGGAATAGTGTACATCACCTCAATTTCTTATCCTTGTCATGACTTGGGTATCTTTTTGAGTGTTTGTAAGCTCCAAAAAGGCCTATGCCAAGCCACAGATATGGGTCTAAGATCCTAGCTTATATTTCTTGAATTTTACCCAGTTTTCTTTCTTTCATTATGTGTATTTGTCTGTAGGAATTGGAGAGAGTGATGGAAGGTCAAGCTTTTCGCGAGTTCACTAATAAGGTCTTCATGCATCTCATTTTGCCTCAGCCTTTGATCTTATCTACACATCATATATCTATCTTTAACCATTTAACTCCTGTATTGCAGATTCTTGACATTGTCAGCCCACAAGAATAATCGCCTGCCCTGTTTGGTGGGATTCTGATGCTGGAGTAAATAGAAGCATCCAGGCAAACAAGCGAAAGTGGACGAGCTGATCTCTGTTTTCCTTTTTCCAGGATGGGGTAGACTTTGAAACAAATCTTGAGTCGCCTGTTTTTCCATGATGGGGGTAGACTTGAAACACATATTGTGGAAATTAAATTGTATGGACCCTGGGTCCATTCACTCTCCAATGCAACACCTCACGGATGGATGACAAGTGTAGCCTGGTGAAAGGAAATTGCTGTTGCTGAAAAATCTCTCTTGCCAAAGATAGATATTTCTTCGGTGGTTGCATTATTTGTTTCATTTCAGAATGTCGATTATCGTAACTGTATTTTAGTGTGGTAGACAGCGACTCTACACTGACTACTGAATCTTTATGAGAAGATGATGCTTCCATTGATCAGTATAGCGACCATATTTCCGCAACATGCTTTTGACACATGAACTAGCTTTTGACACATGAACTAAGTGGAACGATCATTGCGTGTCTCGTGGCACTTGTTTTTAACAATTCCTTTTGAATTATCTTGTTTCTGAAAATTGAAAAACATGCCGTTAGAGTCCAAAATTGCAAAGTGGACGGGCTGATGGGGTTCTAAGCCCGATCTCTGCTTTCCAGTTGAACCGCTTCTGCCCCCTCGCCATCAGATTTAGGCCTCGTTCGGTTACGGGGAGATTCATTCCCAGCAGAGCGTCATCTCTTAAGGCCCCGTTTAGTTTCGAAAATTTTTGGCTTTTGACTACTATAGCACTTTCGTTTTTATTTGGCAAAAATTATCTAATTATGGATTATTTAGGCTTAAAAGATTCGTCTCACGATTTCTCGGCTAACTGTGTAATTAGTTTTTTTTCGTCTACATTTAGTACTCCATGCATGTGCCGCAAGATTTAATGTGACGGGGAATCTTGAAAATTTTTAGTTTTTGGCTTGGAACGTTCCATGCATGTACTTCTAAATTTGTATAGCACCGGATCCGTTTCAGGCGCGGAACGTCCGGTTCGGTAACAACCGAACGGCGCCTTAGGGATAAACGGTCGTGGCACCGTGTCCCTCTTTAGAAAGCGGGCCAAGAGCTAACTGTTTTTTCTAACACTACAGCTAACTGCATTTTATAAGTACTGCTACCTTCCTATTGAAACATAAGGAATCAAAATTTATCCTAAAACAAGCCATCATAAATTTAACCAGAAAAGTATACAAAATAATATTAAAATTTATCGCACCAATCAAAGAGGTAAATTATGAAACTTGATTTCATAATGATGCTAATTTGATATCATATTGTTTTTTTATATAAACTTGATGAAATTTTAATGGTCTAACTTAGGATAAACTGTGTAGCATACACTGCACAGCTTCTAGGGTCACGATTTCCGTTGGGCCGTTCGGGCATCCATGGAGACGGCGAAGTTAAAAACGGGTGAAACAGGCAAACAGCAGGTGAAATTTGAAAAAGGCTAGCGGTCAATCGGTTCCGTTTCTGAACACACCCTCCCCGTTCCGACCGCTTGCCGCACGGACCACCTCCTGGCCGTGTGTCCGCTACCCAAATTCGCCGCCACCGCTCCCCTCGTCGGCGGCGCCGCACCCTGCCGCTTGGTAATCTCTCGCGACAGCGCAGCTAGGGCGTCCCAGATCCTCCGCCCATGACCCAGACCCTGGCGCCGCGTCCGCGCGCCGAGATAGGGTTTGCTTCTTGAGGCCCCCGGCCTCGGTGAGGTGGGACGGCAAGGCGGCGGGGCGGGGGTGGGGCTGTGGGGCGCGGCTCGCCGTCGGATGGACGCCGATGAGGCCGCGGGGAGCAGTAGGAGGATAGATCTGAACCTTTACCTCGGTCTTTTCCGCGGCCCGCGCCTGCGCCGCTCTGACCTCGGCTCCGACCTCGCCCTCAGCACCCCGATGCCCTCCTCTCCTTCGTCCTCCGCCGCGTCCGTCGACGCGCCGCCGCCGCCGCCGCCGGAGCCCCTGCACCCGCCGTACTCCCCCTCCCGCGCCGACCTCTCCCCTCCGCCGCCGGAGGTGTACTCCCCCTACAACCCCGAAGACTCGCCTGATCCGGATGCGCATCTGTCGTACATGCAGCCTCCGGAACCGCTCACCCCCGGGCCGCGGAACATGCCGCCTCCGGAATCGCTTACTATCTCGAGGATCCGAGAGGGACTTCGGGAACTTCGGGACGCCCTCCATCCGCCGCCCCCGCCCCCGCCCCCGCCCCCGCTGGTGCGGGCCAGCGAACTGCTGGGGTGGGAGGACCGGCCTTCCTCGTCGACGGCCTCTTCAACTTTCTTCCCAGACGCTGCCGACCGATACAGGCGGCTGCTCGAGCAGACTTCCAGCCGGTGGCTTCGCCCGAGGCGGTTCAGGTCTGACCTTCCACCCCTCAGCTCTGAGGCTCGCCCCTCTGGGCAGGACGCCGCCGAGCCGGTGCCCCAGCATGAGCCTGCAGCTGATGATACTAATGAATTAAACAAGGTGGCTGTCAATGGCTCAGAATTAGGTGCCTCGCAGGATTGCTCTGAGGAACGTGGCAAGACTGCTGCTGCATTCGAGTGTAACATATGCTTTGAGATGGCTAGTGAGCCGGTTGTCACTTCTTGTGGCCATCTCTTCTGCTGGCCGTGCTTGTACCAGTGGCTGAATGTTTACTCCAACCACAAGGAATGCCCAGTCTGCAAAGGCGAGGTGACTGAGGCAAATATTACTCCTATATATGGTAGAGGGAATTCGGCTGCAGTGAAGACTGTGGAGGATGGGAAGCCACCAGGTCCTACAATCCCGCAGAGGCCACATGGAAATCGCCTTGAAAGCTTCAGGCAGCAATTCCATAATATGCGACCTATCTCGAGAGGGCTTGGTGAGGCGCATGGGATACTGTCATCATGGAGGCATCTTCTGGATCAGCAGATTATGAGCAGCGTGAGTAGGTTTGAAGGGCCGTCTGAATCAGCCGCGCAAGAAGTAAATGAAATTCATCAACGTGCTCGCCTAAGAGGATTAGCATTGACCACAAGGATGAGAGCAAGGCGGTTGCAAATAGAAGCCCAGATGCGTCCTGATGGTTCTTCCACTAACCCTGATAATGGTCTGACAGGAAACAATGCATCAGAATCTCTGACAGGAAACAATGCATCAGAATCAACAAGACGTTCAACAACACGCGTACCAGATGGATATGAATTGTTGCAACGCCTTGCTTCTGGCACAGAAAGACTAGCTAGTGCCATGAGTGACCTTACACGAATTGCTTCACCAAGCCAATATGGAGGATCTGCTTCATCATCGAATCCTCAAAATAATGAGCCAGCAGTTGATGGAGCTCGCATGGCTGGAGCACCTTCTGCAGATCAAGCATCTAATTCGAGCACTGTTGCTGTGATAGAAGGGGATGCTGGTATCTCTGAGAGTGCAGGAGAGCCTAGCAATGCAGGCTCTTCGAGATCCTTGAGGAGGAGAGGGAGGAACAATGCCTTAGGTTCATTGGATGTGGATGGTGGAGGCCTCCAACGGAACAAGAGACGCAGAATGAACTGAACCCTCTTGATATCTGTGTTTGTCCCAAACCACACTTGGCCTCCTTTGCTGATTTCAATTGTTTTATTTCATGACTTCAGGTGATATCAGCTGCATTGTAGCATGTTGTAGTTTCAAACAGTTCCTTGTTCAGTTTGCTCTGTAGCCTGTCAGCCTGTGCCCTCACCAGTTTCAGAATCGAGTTGTTCTTGCTATCCATACAGAGGAAGTTTAACTGTGTTGTTGGAAAGATTTTTCGTGTTCATAAATTGAATGCTCGATTGTGCATTTTTTGCAATACCATTTTGCCAACTGAGGCATTCAACTGGAGGTGTTATTTGTCAACTGATTCTAAGCCACAAAGGAGATCTTTAAACATATTGTATATAGTGAAATACGAGTATATGGAATCTAGGAAATGGACTGCATTTGTCGTTTGCCAGATACAGGGTAACAGGGATTTCTTTTTTTGGAGTCCGTTTATTAAGTTATTTTCATTATAATATATGATTCAGTTCAGTTCTTAAAGTTATTTTCATTATAATATATGATTCAGTTCAGTTCCTACTGAAGGTTCGGGTGAAAGGAAATGGTGTCCTACAGGCTACAACTTTTTTTCAAGATCGTGTCTTGCACGTTTTTCATTAAGCAGGGGTAGAAAGTTTTATTACAAAACTGTCACGTTACAGTAATCCAAAGATTACCGAAACCCACAGCTCACACTTCTCGCACGTGGGTGTGATTACACAAGAAACTATTTTGCGACTAAGACGAGGATACACCTCAAACCTCGTTCATCCCGACCATATCCAAATTCATGGCTAACAGGTCAAATTCCCCACTGAAAAGAAGTTGCAGCGCCTCTTGCTTGGAGGCCGATAACGACGCTCGGAAGGTTGATTTGTACTTGCGCACCATCTCAGAGTCCACGTTGGGCGAGCTTGCTACGACTCCCAGCTTCTGCATGAGCACGCACTGAGCCTGCTTGGTTGAATCCGCCTCGTGTGGATTCACAGCCAGGCGGTCACTGAGCCGCAACGACTGAACGGAGACCGACGTCTTGGGCCTACGCAACATAGGCGGCCCACGGATGAGGGCGTTTGCAACGGAAGGCAAAGTCGTGCCTCTAGCATTTCATGAAGTGTAGGGGGTACCGGCCCTAGCAACACTGGCCGACCCGCGTCGTCATCGCTCGAGGAGTCCCTTGGCGCACCCAGCATCTCCATTTCCTTGGGCGAAGTCAAGACAAGCCGGACATCGCTAGGATCGTCGACCACGATGGTGGCCATGTTCCCATGGCCTAGTTCTGAAGCGGAGCCACAGTTTGGGGGCGGAACTTGGATTGCCATTTCAACCAACATTGGGTCCAGTGTCGAGTCGACTGTGGGAGGCAGTTGCCTCGGCCGGCTCCACAACACCATGTCAGCCTCAGCCTCAAGACCAACCGCCTCACACGACAAGCTAGGGCGGCCATCCAGCTGACGCTCGCGTACGTCGAGGCAAGGTGCGTCTGGAACTCCGCCGGCGAGACAGTTGTCTGATTCCCACCAACGTGCGCGAAAGGACAAGGGAAAAGTCCGATACAGACGCGGCGAGCTCCGTGTTTTTTGGGACAACAGAGACCTCAATCTTGGGACGGCTATCAGCGTCACCCAGAGGTGGTTATAGCAGCATGCTGCTGCTGTGGTGGTGCTGCGGCGTCGAAGACGGCGTGGTCGATTGTTGCACACGATTGTTGCACACGACGAGGCGACGACGGTGTCGGTGCCTGGCCTGGCGCGTCGCACCCACCCAGCGACAAGTTGGGTCGCCTTGGGCTAGTAGGGCGACGCGCCTTGGCACCCCGGCTAGGGCGATGCGCCTTCGAGGACGAAGGCTTTCATGCTGGTGAACGACCACGCTTGCACGCCCTGGCCCGATGGCTGGTACCCTGGCAGCGGAAGCAGCAGGATGGAGAGCGACACTGAGCGGCGATGTGGTCGTGCGCGAGGCAGTTGAAGCAGAGACCCGCAAACTCCAATGGGACGGGGCGATGGCGTTAGGGTGCTATTTCCCGTGGGCGGCGCCGGTGACGATGACTCACAACAGTCTGAAAACCATCGGCGTCGACGTTGGGCCCTCAAAGGGGTTGCCGGGACATGTTAGGCACCGACGCCCAACGCCGTGGGCCGAGGCGCTGGTGAACCGGGACTCTTGCCACCGGCTGCGAACTAAGGCGACGCAACGCGGGTGCCTTGCGGCCGCTAGGTGTGCTGTACCTACGACCGTGATGCTTCAACTTGGCGGCCTCACCATTCACGGCAAAGCGCTCTGTGCCTTGTCCGGAGCCGCCACCTGCGGGGGAGGAGAGGCCCTGCGAACAGCGTCCAGGTACGACAAGCGACTAGCAGATGACGCGAGGTCATCGTCGGAGTTGCCAGCACAGGGTCTTCCTCCCAACGTAGGAATTTACTCCGCCCTGCCGATCGACGGGCGAGGAAGAAGGGCGGAGCATGCGGGGAGAGGGAGGATGGCGAGGTCTTGCCTAAGCCTGTGGCCTACACGGTGGAGATGGGTGCCGACGCGTGGGCGGGCGCCGGCAGGCTAGGGCCGGGGTCGGAGCACTCCGGCGCCGCGGGCACGCGAGGGGTGCGACACTTCAACAGCCTCGTCGTCGTCGCCGTCATCATCGTCTTCATCCTCATCCTCATCCTCATCCTCGTCTTCCATGACATCTTCGACAACGACAAGCTCCTCGTACTCCTTCTGCTGCTCCTCCGTCTTTGGCGCGGCCTCCTTGCTGTCGTCGTCGTCGCCTGGGAAGACAGGGGCAGCGAGAGGAGAGAGGGATATTTAACTTTTTACCATTATTAGCAATGACGACTCCTGAGATAGCATCTTTAGGTTTGACGCTACGTTTTCAGCATCGGAGAGAGAAAAACGATACACATTTGCCACTTTTGCTCGCGTGGCACGCCAGGTCCGCTGTCCAGCTCGGATTCGAGTCAGCAGGCCTATGTAAAATGACCGCCCTGCCCCTGGTGTTTGTATTACTCCGTGGCCCACTCCACTCTCTCCCATCCGCTCCCCTATCTCCTTTCTCTAGTCCGCGCGCGACGGTGGCGCACAATGCCCATCCAGCTCCTGCCGCGAGCTGCCACCTTCGCCTATTGCCTCCGCCATTCCGACGGCGATCTCCATGGCGCGCGCCCTCATGCCAGCGCCAGCCTCCCCGACGACCTGCGCCAACGCGGGTGCGAGCTCGTCGGCGTCCGGGACCGCACTGAACCCGCCCCAGCTCGCGGCCAAGGCCACGCGGTGGCGCCTACCCACGGAGCACAAGTCCGGTCCCCGCGCACGACCGCACGGTCCTCAAATCCATCCGGAAGTGTCGCCGTCGCCGCGACCCAGACCAATGGCGTGCCGCTGCGCTCCAGGCTCCAGCGTGGCAGCGAGCGCCGCGACGTGCGGCGGTGACGGCACCATCATGGTCCCGAAGCTCACGTACGCCACCGACGAGTCCGGGAACGCATCCAGCCACGCGTTGACGTCGCCGGCGGGGTCGCCTTCGCCTGTGCTAGCCGGCGGGGGAGCCACCGGTCCCACTGCCCACACGCGCTTGCTGGCTAGGTCCTCAAGTGGCTGCGCCTCCAGGTGCTTCCCCTCAAGAGGGTGGTAGGTGTTGCACAAGAACGTCGCGCCCTCCATGTTCCAGAGGAAGTTATCCTTGATCCCCTCGGAGTGCTCATCGCGGCCGCCCTCCGCGTAGCTCCTGTACATCCGCGAGATCTGCCGCCACGGGTAGGACGGCGCACCGGGCAACGCCGGGAACGAGACGGCCGTGGCAAGCACGCCGGACGACGCGAATACCAGCCGCGGGACGCCGACCTCCGCTGCGACCGGCTGCGTCCACCCATAGAAGAAATCCGAGATCACGGCAACGACTCGCCCGTCTACGGCGACGTCGTCGTCCTCGGAGTCGGAGCGGGCGTTGGACCGCAGCCACTCGCCGAGCGGCGCGCGCAGGGCGGCGGCGTGTGCGTGGAAGTCGGCGCCGACGGAGGTCGGGCCCGACGTGTCGTGGTCAACGGTGGAGGGGAACGAGAGCGACCGCACCGAGGGAAGGGTGCTCGGCGAGGAGCGGCGCGAGGAGGTGGGTTGTGGCGGGCGTCTCGACGACGGTGAGGCGGAGGCCGCGCGTGGCGAGGAGCGAGGCGAGGTGGAGGAGCGGCTGCATGTGGCCCTGCGCGGGGTACGGGACTAGTAGCACATGCGGCGCTCCAGTGGTGTTGCCGGTGCCGGAGGGGCTTTGCGCGGCGGCCATGCGTGTACTGTGGCTGCGGTCGTCGCATGGGCTTGATCTGCTACAACTTGCGCACGGATCGACGATTATCGGCGTGGACTGGGGTGGTTGCTTCTAGTTACAGTTCTACTTACAAGCCTTGTGGGAATTAGGGATTGGAAGAACAGAAGTAATAGAATGGAAGAACACGACGATGGAGTCGTCGTGTTTAGGAATTTGGGATTAACAAAGTTATTTCGCATCCAGAGACGCTGGTTTCTCTACTTGTCCTGCCACATATGTAAAAGTGGCAAACGTGTATCTTTTTTTTTTCTTATTCTAAAAAGATAGATAAAAAGGAGAGGGGGTCCCCTCCCGTCTACTGTGGCAAGGGCGGCTGTGGTGGTGGCCGCCGGTGGGGATGGGGATGGGGGAGCGGAGGGGCCGGCATGGAAGGGAGCGCCAGTGGCTTCGAGCTCGCTGGGAACCAGAAGAACGCTGGGTTGCGACCTACCAGCACGTAGATCGGGAGACGGAGGATGCGGATCTTGGGGCTGATGGCATGGAGAAGCGGAGGATGCGGCGGATCTAGGCGGATTGGGTGCTGGCGCGGGGGCGACGAGGAAGGGGAGGAGCGGGTCGGGGTCCTCCGCACCCATCTGGAGCTCTCTTGTGAATTGGCCTAGTAACACTCTTCCTACAGGCTACAACTTGTGTGATCTATGAAATTATTTTAATTGAGAGGAGAGGAGAGGAGGTAACTGATACTCCTATTATCATACTAGTCTTCAGACTACCTCTGGTAGGCATAGCTATTTTTCAACAAACAGTTCATTGACAAGTTGAGACCAATCAACAACAGCAAAGACTGGGAATGGAGTTCAAACACTGATTTATTTAAAGATTGTGCTCTGGACTTTTTTAGTTTTTTTCCCCTCTCGTCCAACAGCCTATTTACTGCCATGAAAATAGTCTATTTGACGAGAGATTCTTCCTCAAATCAAAACTCATATATTTGACAAGGATTACACGAGTATTCCCTCCGTTCCAAGTCCTTTAGACTTTTCTAAGAGTATTATACATTCACAGCACATGTAACTAACTGCGGCATCCTTGGATTTATTCATAATTTACCTGTGAATTACATTCACAGCTAATAGGGTCAGTGGTAGAAGAGGACCCAAAAAGAAAAGAGGGAGGGGTGTGTGGCAAGCAAGTGACCGTGGCGTGTAGCTCTACATCGATCTTATTTGTTGTTCGTACATCTACAAAGACACTCTAGATTCTACTTATGTCCCGGCCAAATAAGAGTGTGGTCAGCCAATTGATAGCCACATAGAACCTATTCCTCCAGCTAACAACACGGGTTAAGTATGCCGAGCGCCAGATGAACCAGCTTACAAATCCTGCAAGAGATATCCCTCTTGACTCCTGCCAATGGAGAAATAAATTTGTTTTAGTAAACCCATGATCAGCTAGTAAACTGTCAAAGCTTGCAAATAGAGAACATCGACCAATAACTGACCTTGCTCTGCCTCAGATCCACTAGAGCTTTGTATCTTCCAACAGTTGCCATGCTGCCTAGATGCTTGTACACAAAGGGTCGACCCAGATCTGCTTCAGTCTCAGAGTTTGCATGCCCTCCT
Organism: Miscanthus floridulus; assembly: GCF_019320115.1. Classification (NCBI taxonomy): domain Eukaryota; kingdom Viridiplantae; phylum Streptophyta; class Magnoliopsida; order Poales; family Poaceae; genus Miscanthus; species Miscanthus floridulus. Next base: position 120,596,984 of record NC_089585.1, on the reverse strand, counting down.
CCAGCTTTCATGATATGATTGAGCAGGCTTGCCAGGTACTTGCCTTGTCGTTCCGCAACCTGCTCATGAGTAAAAGTAAAAGAGTTATCTTATTTAACAATTAACATCAACTCTTCTGAAACAAAATAAAGGAATCACAGAATCGCACAAGGGCGAGTGGAAAAAAATATCTTGCTCAACAACATTTCTTATGAATGTAAACAACTGTATCATATAAATAAGGAAATGGAACAGAAATATCTGCAACTCAATTTTTCATGTATATCCCTACATTTGTTTCCTCTCCAAATCTGTTTTTCCCAGTGCTTCAGAAACCAATGCAGGGTGGCCATACCGCCGTAGTCACATGCAAATGTTCTGTGACTGACTTGTACTGCAGCAAGAAGCATGAGACTACCTGAGCTAAAGCAGGGAGAACTTCCTTGCCGGTGCTCTCAAGAAATCCACTGCAGTCACCAATGGCATAAACATCCTGAACAGAAGGGACACGTAACCACTCATTGACACCGATCCTGTCAACATTGAAAAACCTTGTAAAGATCCTAGAGCAGGACAGTAATATGGCATCAGTATTTGCTACAAACACATAAGCCGTACTTTTTCAGCTAACGAACAGTATTTCTCTCTCACAACAAATCAGCCAACAGTATTTTCAGTCATGGCTTATCAGCCAAGCGAACAGAGCAAACCCACACAAACTACACAAGATAATTTGCGTGCGGATTATTTAACTTGCAGCCCGGTCAGTATATGATGGCACATAGATATACAGTTACTCATAAAAATGTGTGTACACAGACATACACATGGATAACTGACTCAATACATGATGCTCACAGACACAAAAGAATTATACCTTCCACCAGGTGACTTAGGAAATGGCAACGACTTAACGAATGGTGAAGCACCAACTCCGGTGGACCATACCAGTAAACCATAAGGAACTTCCTCTCCATTGTCAAGAATTATTTTGTTGGGCTGTACATCCTTAACAATTCCTTTCACAAGCCTGACACCTGACTGGTGGGTGAACATACACAAACAACTTATTTTTCAGATGCCAAATAATATGAGAAAGAACAGCATCCAAACCATTAGCAGATATATCACATCCATATGCTATGTGATTGTCAGTGTGCTATATTTGGAAATCTGCAGTTTCAAAACCTTGGTCTGTTGAAGCCTTGTAGGCAAAAGTGACACGACATTATGCAGAGAAGAAACTGTTAACCTTAATTAGTTGGTTTGTAGCATATTGCCTGAGTCGAACATCAAATGATGACAATATCTCATTGGCCTGAAATGATAAGACAAGTTAACTGATATCAGAGTGCTCAGTTAAAAATAAACGGTAAACTAGAAAAACAACATCACAAACCTCAATCAGGGTCACATGGATATAATCCTTCACATGTGAATAACGTTGTTTGACATCTCGTATAATAAAATCACTAAGTTCACCACTAAATTCTACCCCTGTTGGACCACCTCCAACAACAACACAGTGCAATAGTCTGCGCTTTTCTTCTTCTGAAATTCCTGTTTAGTCATATTGCATCAGTCTATCAGTGCTTTACAATACTCAAGTGGATATTTAGGTATGAGGAGACAAGATATTTTATGGGTTTTTATAGCCAACCAATTAAGTCCCACCTGGTTGTATTCTAGATTCTACTAGATCAGGCAATTATAAAATAGAACATCACTAATAAGAAAGTAAGAACAAGAAATAGTGTGTACTCATAGAAGTTTTGTTCCAGTGAGAGGTGGTGAGCACATGTAGTATGCCGAAAAAGTAAAGCTAAAGCAAGCATACCAGGGACATCAGACAACATCAGATTAAGGAGGAGCCGCCTCCGAATCTCTTGAGCATGGTGAACTTCGCGAAGAAAGATCGCATGGTCGGTAACACCATGTATCCCAAAAGTTGATGCGTCAGCTCCACAGGCAAAAACCAACTTGTCATAAGCAACCTTGAATTTCCATGGCTCCAAGGAATCTTTCTCACCATCTGTAACTGTTTCGCAATCAATCTAAATGAAAAAGGAGGTGAATAAATAGACAGAACAGAACTCCTGCAGATAGAAAAACAAATGTTGGGAGGCAAATGTCCATGTAGCATCACTGTATCAGTTAGACATGTAAATTTAATACATGGTATTTATCTATATACTAGACCAAAGTAGATGGTAACTTTGCAAAAACATCATATCTTTGCGCAACTCTTTGAAATGCATCAACCTTTGATCCAGAAAAATTCGGAAGCGAGTTAAGAAGCTATGCACACATTACTTAATGGTGCCAAATGAACTAGAACAATGATGAAGCATGTGCATAATGTGGATCATCATCTTCGCAGACATACAGGACATGATGAGTGGTGTCCCTGATGCATTGTAAATGTTTTTGGTTCAAGGGAAACGATCCAAGGCTTGCACGGTACAGAAAAAGATCCACACTAACCATAGTGTTGAACGAATCAGAACAAATAATTGATCTCGAACTTTGTACTTAAATGTTAAAAATGTGGCAAAAGGCCACTTTCTCTACAGACTGCTAGGCTGCTGAACATGTTCATGAATTCATGGTGTATAGATGAGTAAAGCTAAGATTCCTCCTTTTTCTCCAGACCTGTACCCAACTAACCCCAGATACACCACCAGTCACTGATCTACTGAAAAGGTAGAAAGCAGAGTACTAGCATAAATGCCCTTTTAGCATTTCTCCAAGAATCTGGGAACACTGAGACCCGCACACACATGTGTGAAAGCAACAGCAATTGGTAGCATCATCGACTCGCACGGTCACACCTAAGCGGGGAGGGGGCGGGGATCTCACAGTGTGGCCATCGGGGTCAACGCCGGTGCAACGGGCGAGGAGGAAGTAGGAGCCCGGCGACTTGGACACGGCGGGCTGGATGCGCGCGACCGGCTCGGCGACGGAGCGGAACTCGAGCGTGCCGACGCAGGTGGAGGCGAGCAGCGGCGTGAACACCATGTGGTTGCGCGGGGCGACGCAGACCACGTCGTAGCCTTTCGTGTCGAGGTCCTTCATGAGCCGAGACCCCGCCCACCCTGTCCCCAACACCACCACCCTGGCCTTCTCCCCCTTCGCCGTCGGCCCCAGTCCAGGGAACCCCTTCGCCGCTTCGTCCCGCGTACCCGCAGCCGCCGCAGCGGCGGTGGTGGAGAAGGGCGACCAAGGTTGTTGGTGGTGGCGGCGGTAAGCGAAAGCGCCCGGGCCCGCGCAGCCGCGGCGGGTGAGCGAGCGGAGCAGGGAGGAGGCGGCCATGTCTGGCGGGCGCAACCGCGCGAGAGATCAGAGATGTGAAGCGTGGTGACCACAGCGAGAAGTGAGGCGACTTAACGAGCGCATTTCGTTGGACGCCACGCGTGGCGTGTGGGTCGGCGGCCGGCCCGGTGGTCCCGTTCGATCCGCAGGCGGCAGGCCTGAGAGATCGGAGTGGCGTGGATGGCGCTGGCCGTCGGATCATCTCTTGACTGACCTGATCGGTCAGCTGCAGGGGCGGTCGTTCTAGATCGACCAAGGCGCTTTCGCCGCCGCGTTTGCGGTAAGCCGGTGAGCAGAATTGGCCGAGATCGCCCCCAAATCTCTGCGAGATTATCTGGAGACCGCCACGCGTCGCGAACCACATCCACCAGTGCCGTGCTCTGCCTCTCGGCCGCCACACGATCCCTCCCTCACCCGCGTAGGCGGCGTAGCCCTGCCCGGACCGCGCCCACCAACGCCGGCCTCCCACGCGCCCCCTACCCGCGTGCGGGCATCGTGCACCAGTTCCACGGCTCCACCCACTCAACAATCCCCGGTTGCCCCGGTCTCGGTCTCAGCCTCTCTCCCCATCCCCAATTCGCTTTCGCTCCGCCCCGGCCGCCGCACCATGGCTGCCTCGGCCTCCGCCTCGACCTCGCTCTTCTCGCCGTGCGCCCTTACCTCCAAGCTCGGGGTAGGGCACGCGTCCTATGGCTCCGGACGCTGCGCCAACGTGCGCCGGCGCGGCCGCCTCTCGGTGGTGGCCGTACAGACGGGCCCGCAGAAACCGTCTCCGTCGTCGTCCCAGGCCGCCGCGGCGGAGGATGAGACGGACGCGCTGCAGAAGCTTCTGAAGAGGGAGTACAAGTACGGGTTCGTCTCTGATTTCGAGTCCTTCTCCATCCCCAAGGGGCTGTCGGAGGCCACCGTCCGCCGCATCTCGGAGCTCAAGGCGGAGCCGGCGTGGATGCTGGACTTCCGCCTCGCCGCCTATCGCTGCTTCCTCGCCATGGTCGAGCCCACCTGGAGCGACAACGAGTACGCGCCCGTGGACCTGCAGTCTATCTGCTACTACTCCGCGCCCAAAACCAAGCCCAAGCTCAATAGCCTCGACGAGGTCGACCCGGAGCTGCTCAAGACCTTCGACCGCCTCGGCATCCCGCTCACCGAGCAGAAGCGCCTCACCAATGTCGCCGTCGACGCCGTCATCGACTCCACCTCCATCGCCACCACCCACCGCGAGGCGCTTATGGCCAAGGGCGTCATCTTCTGTTCCATCTCCGAGGCCATCCGCGAGTACCCGGACCTTGTCAGGCGCTACCTCGGCAGCGTTGTACCGCCGGGCGACAACTACTATGCCGCCCTCAATTCAGCGGTGTTCAGCGACGGATCCTTCTGCTACGTGCCCAAGGACACGGTCTGCCCCATGGAAATCTCGACTTACTTCAGGATCAACGACAAGGAGACCGGCCAGTTTGAGAGGACTCTGATTGTGGCCGATGAGAGAAGCACAGTTAGCTATTTGGAAGGCTGCACTGCACCGGCATACGACTCGAATCAGCTCCACGCTGCTGTTGTGGAGCTTGTGTGTGAGGAGGGGGCAGAGATTAAGTACTCCACGGTGCAGAACTGGTACTCTGGTGATGAGGAGGGCAAAGGAGGCATTTATAACTTTGTGACAAAGAGGGGACGGTGCAAAGGGCGGGGTTCGAAGATTTCATGGACACAGGTTGAGACAGGATCTGCTATTACATGGAAGTACCCAAGCGTTGAGCTCGTCGGGGATGACAGTGTTGGAGAGTTCTACTCGGTTGCGCTTACAAAGGATTGCCAGCAAGCAGACACAGGGACGAAAATGATCCACAAGGGGAAGAATTCACGCAGCCGGATTATATCCAAGGGCATCTCTGCAGGGAAGTCAAGGAATTGCTACCGTGGCTTGGTCCTGATGAACTCCAGTGCAGAGAATTCTTATAATTCTTCACAGTGTGACTCATTGCTGATTGGGGATAATGCGGCTGCGAACACCTATCCCACCATTCAGGTAATTGACTCTTCCCTTCTGCACGGTTTGACATGCAAGGTTCAGTTACAGTGTCTAGACTGATATGACAAGCTTTCAGGGCTCTGTTATTCTACGTGTAAATAATTACCTTCCATGCACATGTTATGAAGCATATAGACTCGGCTTAAAATTGGCACTTAGGAATAAAATCTGATGATTTGATTAATTCGAAGGTATAGCATGAACTAAATTGAATTTAATTATATTTCTACAAGGATTATGTTGACACATATTTACCATGTTAATGCTGCTGTCTTCTAAGATGGTACTTTACCTACTAGCAAACTGTTGATCTAGCCTTATAAGTTTGCAGCAGTAAGGGAAGAAGGGAAAGCTAGAAATGTTTGCATTTGTTGACGGAGAAACATAAACTTTGCTTTGATGTTAACTTTAATAGGAAAATTGATGTTATATTATAAATGCTATATAATCAGGATATATTTATTTTGATGTTTGTATCTTAAATCATATTGTCTTCATAACTCCAGATTCTTTCTTTTATAAGGTAGACAGTGTGCAAACTTTGATATGACTCTTCAAAATCAAGGATTGTACTTGTGTGCTGTTGTAGTATACTTGATGACTTAATCGTTAGGATTTGATATACTTGATGACTTAATCATGAAGTATATGGTTTTCAGTTAGTACTTATCTAGCAGTGAAATACATGGCCATGAGTCCGTAGTCAGTAGCATCAAAGGCATCTACTTAAAGATTTGATGGCCAAATCTGTATTCAGTTGATTTAGTGTGAGATCTTAGTTATAGTATCTCTCTGATGTCACTTAAAAAAAGCAAGTGATAAAAAATATGTGGTTTTTGGAAAATGCATTTGCAACTGAGATGCATGGTTTGAACTTTGAAGTTTAGTGCTAAGGAAGGTTCAATCATCGTGGAGATGGAACACGATGCCTGTGTTATTTCTCTCATATCCTATGAATCTGCAATACATGAGTAATTATATGTAATTTAATGGCAAACACAAGTTGTCTTGTCACTGGCAAGCTAGCGTTCTAATGAACCAAACACTCGGAACATGACATCCTCTAGTACCATTAGTCCTTGGATTTCATCCTAGCATGGATTCAGGGTCCATTCTGAACATAGTTTTTTTCCACCTTCTGCCTTATCAATGTGACAAAACTTTGTTGATAACAGGTGGGTTGCACTAGTGGCCGTGTTGAGCATGAGGCAAGCACTTCCAAAATCGGAGAGGATCAGCTATTTTATTTCCAGCAAAGAGGGGTAGATCATGAAAAGGCTGTTGCCGCCATGATTGGTGGATTCTGCAGATCTGTTTTCGAGCATCTTCCCTATGAGTTCGCACAGGAGGTGGACGCACTCATGAACCTGAAACTTGAGGGATCAGTTGGCTAATTTGTTGGCTCAGCGACTGCGTATAATACTCCATGACAGCCAGTTACCTAGAAAATCCATGCAGCCTGTTCGCTTGCTCGTAAACGATCGTAAATTTCCAGCCGAGAATAGTGTTTTTTTCTCACACCAAACCAGCCAACAGTAAATAATCCACGATCGTTTACGGCCTCCCGAACAGGCTACAGCAGTACGAGAAGAATAAAGCGCACGATATATATACATTTCCTGGCTTGTTGTAATACTGAATGTTGATGGCCTATGGCAATTGGCAACGAAGGTAGCAGTTGTGCCTGCCTGTCTTCTGTTTGCCCAGTTTTTGCTACTGCTGTAAGCGAGCTCACATGGCTTGCCTATACAAGAATGGAAATCAATGTGTTGGCGTTATAGAACTCCGGACTCGTACCATGCATCATTTCTGATCCCATTCTTGTTTTGGAGAGTCATTTGTGCCAACGGAAACAATGACTAGCGTTTACATGTATCATTTCGTGTCAGGCGATGGTATCAGGTATTTCGGGCATTTACATGTATCATTTCGTGTCAGGCGATGGTATCAGGTACTTAGGGCTTTTACAATTTACATGTATCATTTCGTGTCAGGCGATGGTATCAGGTATTTAGGTTAGTGAGAAATAAAAGGTTCTTGCCTCTTGGCGATAGATTAGGTATGTAGGTTAGTGAGAAATAAAACAAGTTAGTTTCAAAAGAAAGAAACAAAACAAATCGCGACACCTTTAATATCATGAAATCCTGCAGATACATATACAAGCACGATGTTCTTTTCATTCTACTAATAACAGAAACAAAAGCATAGCAAAACTGCGAGATTACCGTTTTGTCGAACTACTCTTCCAGAGCACTAGCGGCGAGAGTACCCATGTCATTTAGGAGTGCTATACATCTCTGACACACCATTAGCTCGATGCCTCGATAATAATAGTAAGTGGACAGGCCAAAAGCACGCAACCAATCTGCCTCTCGTTGTTTCCAATCGTCCGAGCGAGCTGCACGTCCGTCGAACGTACATGCATTATTATCCGTCACCGGCTCGCACCGACAGCGAGGGAGCGCCACCGCCGCGAGGGTGGAGGATGGAGTCGGTCGGCGACCCGCGGGAGGGCCCGTCGACGGAGCGGGCGTTCGAGGTGAAGCCCATCCCGCCGTGGCCGGAGCAAGTGACGGGGCGTGCCCTGGCGGCGAGCCTCGCGCTGGGCGTGGCGCTCAGCGGCGTCATGATGAACCTGGTGTTCACGTCGGGGATCATCCCGTCGCTCAACATCTCGGCGGCCCTGCTGGGGTTCTTCCTCCTCAAGGCGTGGACGGGCCTGCTCGGCCAGATGGGCGTGCCACACCGCCCCTTCACCCGCCAGGAGAACGCCGTCGTCCAGACCTGCGTCGTCGCCTGCGCCAGCATGACGTACAGCGGTACGCGAAATCTGGCTCCCCGTTCGTGATCTCGTCTCGTTCCTGTGTATGCACGGCGTTGCCATCGTCGCGCGGTCACTGGCGTCGCCATGCGTAACGTCGTCGATGCGCTGCGTGTAATCTGCAGGCGGGTTCGGATCGTATCTTCTCGGGATGGACCGGGAGACGGCGGAGAAGACTAGCACCGCGAACATCCCCGGTGCGAACATCAGCGAGCCGACGCTCGGACGGACGATGGCCTTCTTCTTCCTCGTCAGCTTCGTCGGCCTCCTCGTCATCGTGCCCATGAGGAAGGTACGTAGGCTCTGACCGACCACCAACCATCAGACGACGTGATCACCGCGTCCTGACGCCACGTCCCTCCGTCGTCCGATCCCACCGGTGAACAGACCATGATCATCCGCCACCGGCTGACGTTCCCGAGCGGCTCGGCCACGGCGCACCTCATCAACAGCTTCCACAGCCCCCAGGGTGTCATGCAGGCAAAGTGAGTGGCAATGGCACAGGAATTGGTAGCCTGCTGGTGACATTCTTGGCGAGCTGATGAATAGATGTTGCTGCATCCGCTTCTGCTGATCACAGGAGGCAGGTGTCGCTCGTCGTCCGGTCGTGCCTCGGGAGCTTGCTCTGGTCCATCTTCCAGTGGTTCTACACCGGAGGACCCAACTGCGGCTTCACTTCGTTCCCGACGTTCGGGCTCACCGCGTACAAACACGGGTAAAGGGTCGGTCGGAAAAATCGATTCCATGAATTCACACATTTCATTTCAATTAAATTCATGGATGCACTATTTCTGATGCCTGCAGATTTTACATCAATATGAATGGCACTTACGTTGGTGTGGGGATGATCAGCCCTTACCTGATAAACATCTCGATGCTCGTGGGCTCCATCATCTCCTGGGGGATCATGTGGCCCTACCTCCAAACCAAAAAAGGCATCTGGTACGACGCCAATCTCCAGGAGACCAGCCTAAAGGGCCTCAACGGCTACAAGGTGCTGTGATTGGTAACCAAGAAAATTGCACATCTTCAACCGACCTACGTTATCTTGCATTCACGCTTGTGATTGTGATAGTACAGGTGTTTGGCGCGATAGCTATGATTCTCGGCGACGGCATCTTCCAGCTTATCGTGATCTCGCTGAGGACCATACACACCATGCGCCACCACCAGCTAGCCGCTGAGACGATCAGGTCCTTCTCCAACGTGGACTCCATGCCGCGGCCGGCGCTCAGCTTCGACGACCGCCGCAGGACGCAGGTGTTCCTCCGGGAGCACATACCCAGCACGTTCGCCATCGGCGGCTACGTCGTGCTGGCGGCGCTCTCCTCCGCCGCCATCCCGCTGATCTACAGGCAGGTGCGCTTCTACCACGTCGCCGCCGCGTACGCGTTCGCGCCGCTCCTGGCCTTCTGCAACGCCTACGGCACGGGCGTCGCCGAGACCAACTTCTCGGCGCAGTACAACAAGATGGTGATCCTGCTGTTCGCGTCGTGGATCGGGGCCAAGAACGGCGGCATCGTGGGGAGCCTCGTCATCTGCGGCGTCGTGTCGGCCGTCGTGTCCACCGCCTCCGACTTCATGTCCGACTTCAAGACCGGGTACCTCACCCTCACCTCGCCGCGGGCCACGCTCCTGAGCCAGGTGATCGGCACGGCCATGGGCTGCGTCGTCAACCCGCTCGTCTTCACCGTGTTCCACCACTTCTACGAGTCCAACGGCAAGAAGGCGGTGTACGAGGCGCCCATGGCCAAGGTGTACCGTGCCATCGCCGTGCTGGGCGCCGGGGACCACGAGCTGCCCGAACACTGCCTCGCCATCAGCGTCGCCTTGTTCGCGCTGGCGCTGGCCGTGAGTGCGGTCCGGGAGCTGGCCACGCACAACAAGTGGCCTGCGCAGCATTACATCCCGAGCGTCACCGGCATGGCCGTCTCGTTCCTGCTGGTCCCGGCCGTGTCCATCGACATGTGCGTGGGGAGCCTGATCCTCTTCATGTGGAACAGTATGGACAGGGAGGACGCGCAGGTGTTCGCGCCGGTGTTTGCGTCCGGGCTCATATGCGGGGACGGACTCTTCTCCATACCCTACGCGCTGCTCGCCAGGTACGACGTCACGCCGCCCATCTGCGTCAGGTTCATCGGCAGAGTGCAGAACAAGATGCTGGACACCTACATGGAGAAGACCGCAGCATCCCGATGAACGCCCGCCGCCCCGCCCTCTCAACATGCTTGGCCTGTATATTCTTTCCTGCTGTCAGGGTTTAGTCATAGCCTGTGTGTGAAGTAAAAAAGGTTTTGCAAGAAGAGATCGTTTTATGGAGAGTGACTGAGAGATTTTCTGTAATTTTTTGACAATTGTATTAAAAAGCTAACGTAGTACTATACTGTAATGAAAAGGAATCACCAACGACAGTTTTCTTAAAGAGCAATTCCAAGGAGGAGCCATTCAATCGGCCTGTTCGCTGGTTGTTGGCTAGCTGATAAGCCCTAACTGAAACCAACCAGCGAATAGGCTGAATGAATACTCTTTGCATATCTCTTCCTCTTCAACTTTTGTTCTCTTACTCTTCAACTCCTTTTTCTTTTCTTTTCTTCATAAAATATTCCTCCTCCTCCATGCGGATGTCTTGCATTTCCTTACCTTTGTATGTCGTTGCCTATAAGGCGATATAAGTGGCCACGCCTCGCTTTACCACCTTGATAAACATGGTCACATATCATACGTATATGCAAACTTCCCATACTGCAAACATTATTGCCGCCAACATATACGCATTGTTTCATCGACCATGAAACCAGCACAGTTCACAATAACCATTAGCAAGGTAACTCTTCCAGTTCTAATGGACAAGAACGAGAATGATACAAAAGATCAAATCATCTGGATATGGATTTGCTGGACTCCTACTTGTTAAAAAGACGATTCAGCCAGAAAAGAATAGGACGAGCGGAAATGCTCAGCAAAACTAGTCAGGGCATTGTTCATTAGCAGGGAGAACCGCTGTAGAAACACATTTGTACCACACACATGACATCTACATTGGAGACGAGAAACTGAACTGAATCCCAGTCTTTCCACGGTCGTGCTCAAACTGCTTCAGTATATGACAGTAGTTTATCTGGGAACACAAGACCGAGAGAATGGATCAGTTGCATCCATGATTATTTTATATAGGAAAGTTCGATAGGACCTAAAAAACATACCTCCACACGGAGAAGCTTAGTGGGTAAGATAATGCCAACACCAGCTGAGCTCCTAAATGTGCGCCCAAACTTGGAAAATGAGAAATTTCTGAACTCACCCTCGGACAACTTGGCAAGATTTCCAGCAGTTAGGAATGCATGGCCATGTATGCCGGCATCCTGGAATAACTTTAAGGGCAAATTAAAGGATAGATCAGCAAATGCAGAAACTGCAAAATCACCTCCCAAATAATCCCATCCTGGAGAGGCTGCAGATTCATCTGTAACAGATTCACTTGGGACAAATCTCCGTAGTTCTGTTGGCCCAACTCCTCTTGTTTTGAAACCCAGTAGAGAAGTTAAACTACCAAGACTGATTACTGGAGAAGAATGCCCTCCCAGGAAAAATCTATCTGGTACAGATGAAGGTGATTCCATAAACCCCCTCCCCAATGGTACAATGACCCCTGCTGAGATGCCAGCATTTAGGGCAGCATTGTAAAAGCCCAATGGAACAGCCCCACGAATATCAAACTCCTGGAAAAAAAAGGATTTCAGGTGACGATACTCAACGGTGCACAGCCCTACATGATTTCAGTAATTAAAGTTTAGAAGTAGATGCACATCATCTAAAATGCCAATAACCATCCATGCTTTAGAACCTTAGATCTTGTTGGGCAACTTTAGCCTTTATTTTATTGCATATATTAATTGACATGAGAATCTTTAACCATGCATAGTATCATATATGATTCATTAGAATTAATAGATTAAGTAAAAAACAATCAAACAGCATCCAACTTATTACAAAAACAATCTTATGGTTCATAGGCACTACTGAAAGATTGGATCTGTTGTCGAGAAACCAAAACTAGGAACATATCAGGATCAGTGACTAACTAGTAAGTGGTAAGAAATGGCTCTGTTAGGATATGGGGGTCTAAGTTTAATGATGCCCCCACCTCAAATCATCACACAAAAGGTTTGTTTCAGAATTAGAGTATTGGGTAATATAGCTAATTACAAATTTACAATTCTACATTGCCCAGTCCAACTGAACCCCATTAAATACTAGACTGCTTGCTCTTCTCCAAATCACAAAGTACTTATCAAGTGTGTTAGAGATCTCCATAGAGAAACTTGTATACTTTGATCTAAGAATGCAGTTTGATCAAACAGTAATGCTGGTATGAAAATGCAAAATACATTCTTTCAACTTCATGCTTTACTTCTCAGATAGCTCACTAGCAACAGTATAGAAAATAAACAGGACAAAGTGATACGTAGTAAAAATTCATAAACTGAAAAGCAAGGATACAAAGGATTAGACAAACTTTCAGAAATATAAATTAAAGAAGCTTGGTTCGGAAAGAACCTGGCGGAAGAATCTCAATCCTTTGCTGCCCCATAGACCACCAACTTGAGAAGTTGAGACAAATGCATATCCTTTGGTTGGCCTGAGATTGGAATCCCTTTGATCTATTGTATATGTATATCTTAATGCAGAAAGAAGGTTATGTCCTAACTGTCTTCTTATGGATTGTGATGCCTCTTGTGAAGGATCAGTCAAGGTACGCCAAGTCAGATTGTAAGACAAATCATGGTGCACGCCTGAAAGCAAACCAAAGGATAGGCCAACCAGGCGTTCCTTGTATGATGAGAATTTCAGCCAGTCATGAGACAACAGTGATGCCCGAGCAGTCAAGGGGGTTGGTATCGATCTAAATCTTGGCAAGGATACTCCAATGCCTATCTCTGATGACTGGTCCCACCCATATGCTCCCGAAGCATCCCAGATGTCGCCATAACCAAATATGTTCTTCCATCTGACTGATCCTTCAACTGTCCATGACCTTGCCTGAAGACAAAACCAAGCCTTTCAATCAATCCTTCAGCTGTTAGGTTGTCAATGGTACGAGCTCAATATGCTCAACTTTAGCATGGCATGCATAAAAGGCTTAATCAAAGTTAAAGAAAATAGGTTAGCTTGAAGTCAAAATGCCAGCTATATTGTTATGTTCAGAAGGGAATTGTGCTTATCAAAGTGAAGTTAAATAAAAGATGTTAGCTTGAAAATAAAATGCCAGCTATATTGTTATGTACGATTCAGAAGGGAATTGTGCCCGTAAGGTTATTTGGTCCTTTAAAATACCTACAATTTAAACCCTCAAGTTTATATTCAGTGGAGAGAAGTACAAAGAGTAGCATATAGTAACTAGTAAGCAACTTAACTGCAGGATTCTACAAAAGGATAGGATGAATATAAATCCTACTTTTGTAAAAGGAAAGGTAAATCTTTGCAAACAAATCCTAAATTTACAAAAACAGTTGAGATGCATCAAATCAACTCAGACCATTTAAAAAGAATTCTAACTGCAGTCAGGAATATGTTTTTTTTTTCTCTCTGAACATTACCTTGTGGTTATTAATTGGAAAATCAAGCACAGCAGAAACATCATGAATCAGCAAAACAGATTCAACTTTTGAAGATCATAACGTTATCCAAATGACTATACCGTATTATTGCAATGACCTTGATGTCGTAATCAGAGACAACAAAAGCCTTCAAAATCTTTTCTGCTCAACTAAAAACTCATATACCTTCAACATGAACAACACATAAGCAGTGAGCACTGTGCAACAGTGGCTCTCGGCTGCCACAATCAAGTAGCTTAGTGGAGTGGCAGCCAATGGGCCTACTGCTAACCAACAGATCAGCCACCGTTGGAGTGGAGTGGCATATGGCCATGGACCTACCACTGTCAGGTATTGGATGGCAACATATCCAGTTCAAGCGTCATTGTTTTAGAACGCCATATAGTAATCATGGAAAGATGTAAGATGTACATAAAACAATAGCTGAAGCATGTGCATAGTACAGAATCCAAATCATAGATACCTGGGTTACATTTTTTTTCGACTACTTTCTTCTCCAACCCATTACTAGCTGAAGAAAAGAGCTGAGCACACATTTTGCAAAATTTGAAGAATGTAATACCAGATTACATCTATAGGTAAACAATCAACAATGGCACAATGCAATATCAAATTGTCTCTAAACAAAATGTGATGCTCTTCATTGTTAGATTGATCTCTAATCCTAACTGGACCCAACGGCCCAGTTGGGCCTTTGATTTGCGCCCTGATCGGGGGCGCCCAGCCCACCAAGGCTGGAGGGCCCCTGTCACACTGCGCTATAAAAAATGTGGGGGCCGGCGGCTCTTATGATGAGGTTGACCTGAGCCGAGCTCCCGACCGACACCAAAACCCTAATCCGATCTAGAGGGCGCGCAGCCAGTGACGGGAAGCCACCAGCCGCGCCGCCTGTCTTCACCGCCGGTCGCCACTGCGCATCACCGACGCCGTCTTCACCGACCGTCGCTGCCCTAGCGTAGACTATATCAACGAACGTGATGGCGTCCACTGAACCTAACCCCTCTGTGGTGTCAGGTTCAACACCTTCTTCGTTCCCTCTCTGTCTCTCTTGTTCTACATCTATTAGGATGAATTGCGTCCTTTATCCCGTATAGAATCACTCTACCGGCTAGATCTATGATCCTACAGTTCTAACAATAGTATCAGAGCCATCGGTTTCTAGGGTTTTTAGATCTAGAACGGGTAAACCGATTAGAAAAGGAAGTAGAAGGTTAGATCCAGTGCGGGTCTAACAAGAACAGAGGGTTCGTTTGAACCCTAACCCTAACTGGGTTAAGGAAAGGTGAAAAAGAAGAGGGTTTCGGCCTTAAGAACGTAAGAGCTGAACCCTAAACCCGTAAAAGACTTTACGGGGAAGATAAACAGTGAAACCCTAACCCTAACCCTAATCCCCAATCGGATGAAATCCGAAAAGAAAATCCAAAAGCATATGAACGAAAGGAGAAAGGGGAAAAGGGGAAGGGGTGGCCTACCTCGCCGCTGCGCAGCCCTACTGCTTCGCCGGCGCACGAGGAAAAGAACGTCGAGCCGGGGGTGCTGCTCGACGGGCTCTGGCCAAAGAGGCACCGCGGCCAGGCTGCTCAACGGCGGCGCGCTCACCCGTTGGGGAGCGCGCACGCCGGCGAGGGGGCCGGCAACGGCGCCGGGGCTCACTCTCGTCGCCGTTTCGTCCGCTCGACTCGCTCGGTTGCCGCTGATGTTGCGTTGAGGAAAGTGGCAAAGAGAGAGAGAGCAAAGAAGAAAGTGATGTTAGGGTTCGGGAGGAGGCCGACGTCGGCGGTTTTTGTTCACCCGATCTCGACGCTCGTCCGTCGGATCAAAATGAACGGCGCCAGATGATCGGGCCGACTCGTGGCCCAGGCCCAGATTGCGGCCTGGGCGCGGGGGAGCCCGCGGGAGAGCGCGTGGACAGCAGTGGGCCGGGCCGTTTTGCCGGCCAGGCCGAAGGAACAGTACGAAATTGAATCAGTTTTTTGTTTTTTCTTTTTCCAGTAAATGTTTATTTCCTGGAAAATGGATAAATGGCTTAAAGAAAATAGAAAAGAGAATTTTCCTGTGGGTAAAATTCACAAAATTGAGATTATTTTTCCGCTGCGTATTTAAAGATGTAATTTTCATTATTAAATTCGAACCAACGGGAGAATTTAATTTTGAAAATGGATATGTTTTAATTGATTATAGTATTGTTATTATTCTGACCAACGTTGATTAATGGCAATATTATGATGAGTTCTTTGTCATACATTAATTCTATTTCTGCCCAACGGTGATGTAGATTTAATGTATGAACAGTTGTATGTTTTAATTTTGACCAACGTTGGAATCAAGGCATACAATTATTGTCATTATTTATGTTCTCACACTACATGAATTGTGTTTTCAGGCAGATACAACTTGATGGGTTGTATCAAAGAGATCCCCACTCTCAAAGGTGATAACTACACGGAGTGGAAGAAAAAGATTGACCTGGCCTTTATCTTGGCTGAGGTGGACTGGATAGCCACCACACCGTGTCCCACAGAGCCTGTGGCACCGGTGAGGGAGACAAACGAGGCTGATGCCGCTTGGGCAACCAAAGAGAGGGATTTTGCATCCTAAAGAATGTCCTATAACCTTAAGCATAGAAAGTGGGTCACTGCCAACAAGAAATGTTTGGCTGTGATAAAGAACACGATTGAGCCTGCAATTGTGGGCTCAATCCCAGAGTGTGACACCGTCACTAAGTATCTCGAAAGAATAAAGAGTCAGTTCACTGACTCTTCAAAGACATGCTACCCAGCTGATAAAGCAGCTAGTGACAGAGAAGTACTCAGGTAATGGTGACATAAGAGAGCACATACTAAGGATGTGCAATTTGGCACCCAAGCTAAAACCAATGGATCTGGCTCTCAAGGAAGAGTTCCTTATCCATCTGATTTTTGCTTCCTTAACAAAAGAGTTTGACACTTTTGTTGTCAACTACAACATACAGCCCGAGAAGTGGGACATGGAGAGGCTCATGGCTATGTGTGTGCAAGAGGAGAGAATGAAAACTGTCAATGGTGGCTCTATCAATTATTTGAAAGATAATAAGAAAAAGAATAATAATACTAACTCCTCCTCAAAGTCAAAGGGAAAGGGTTTCATGCTGCATCAGCCTCAACGGAACCTGTTCTTCAGAACCCTGTAGAACCTATTGCCACAAATGAGGGGGAGCAACAACAGCCTCAAACAGAAGATGTGCCAAATGTGGAGGCCCCTTGTCGGATACCGTGAGAAGGGGTACCCTAAGCAAGATCCAAAAAACGACTGCTTAGACTTCGTAAAGATCGAAACCAGCTAAACGCTGCTGGCCTCGGCCGATTGTCCGACTCGCCCGAGGCCCCATCGCCGCGAGCCTCGGCCGACCCTCCGCTTCGCCCGAGGCCCCTCACCACGGGCCTCGGCCGATTCCCCGTCAAAGGCCTCGGCCGGGCCACCGACCCTCTGTCTCGCGCAAGGCGGACTCGGCAGCACTCCGCCACCTCCTCCTTCTCCTGTCCCTCTGGCAAAACGTCGTGTCACGACAACTCAGCCAACTGCTGCCCCTGACAACGGCCGCACGCCCGGCACAGTACAGCAGAATGGCCGATGGGACAGGAGGCAGGACTGGGCAGGGGTTACCCGCCACTGTACTAACCACCGTGACGCCCATGCCTCACTATGCTGCCAACTCCTGCACCGAGGACAATGCAGCGTGGGGAGCCACATCTGGGCTACTGTAGCCTCGGAATCAGTACCGAAGGCCAATAACTCCCCCCAAGGACCTCGACAGTTTGCTTCACGGGCTCGGCAGCCTGAGGGTCCATGACCACCGAGCCCCCCGCGATGGCTCGGCCTCGGCATAGCCGCTGCCCCCTACGACGTCATTACACGGCAACCCGCACGTCGCCCGCCATGTCCTGCATCAAGCCGTACTGGAGCCCCACGACGCACAAGACCGAGTACGACCAGCATGTCACTTCCGCACGTCCCATCGAGGCGCTCAACCACTCCGACAAATCACACGACGGCG